>NC_092278.1:4232023-4532023 GCF_036320965.1 Panulirus ornatus | reverse complement strand
TACCTACAGTATTGTTGTGATTATATGATCAAGATAACAATATATTCATGGCGGCTTCTTTGGTATTCTAAGTGTAAGTGTATGGATATCATATCATCATGTCACTTATACTGTCATGGTTTTTATACTGTGATATTGTTTATGTCAACCTGCTGATTATATGATCATGATTGGTCTATGATTATGGTAACTATATTGTAATGCCGATGATATTTCATTATGATAATTTTGTCATGTTGACTAAAATTTCATGACATCTATAATGTTTTGGCAGGTACAGTATCATGATTGTTACATTGTTTTATGGTTTAAACTTTCAAGTTGTCTATATTATAATGATATATCCTGTCTTGGTCATTATTTTGTCATGGAGACTATGGTGTCCTGCCGGCTATATGTTTCCCATGATTGAAAAGCGACTATTTGTCACAGTATCTATATTGTCATGTAGTTATGCTGCCATAGTGAACATGATTTGTATATTTCTTTTTTGCTTCTTTGACTGTATTGTCACATCAGTTATATGATCACTGTGGTTATATTGCTATAGTGAATAAATTGCCGTCATGACTATATTATCATAATGTCCAGATTATCAAGGCAGACATGTTGACATAGAGGCTATATTTTCGTGATATTTATATAGTCATTGTATGTTTATTACCAAGGTGACTAATGACATGGTGATGATTTGTATCGTGACATTATTATCATGGTGGCTGAACTACGATGGTGGCTATATTCTCGTTTGCTGTATTTTCAATGTTGCTCTTTTGTGAACATGGCTTTGTTGTCAGTGTAGCTATAGAACATATTTTCATAGTGGCAGTATTGTCATTATGACCATACCGTCATTTTCGCTATCTTTTCATTTTAGTTACATTGCTATAATGTATATGTCGTCAGTGTAGCTATAGTGTCATGGAGAACATATTTTCATAGTGGCAGTATTGTCATTATGACCATACCGTTATTTTGGCTATCTTTTCATTTTAGTTACATTGCTGTAATGTATATATCGTCACCTTAGCTATATTGGCAAGGCGATCTTTTTTTATAGGTGATATATTGTCATTATTTAACTCTTGCATACTTTTTCATAAGCGAAATATTATCATGATAATTATATTTTTATGGTGACAATATTGTCATAGCGACTATATTATCATCATGACTATAATGTCACAATGGCTATATTGCCAAGATAACTATATTGTCATGGTGACTTTTTTATCAATGGTTTTTATAATGTCATAATGACTGTATTTTCGTAGAAGCTTTTTAAATGGAGTTGATATTGCCCTTGAGGATATACCATTATAGAAGAGAAATTGTCATTTTGATTAAATTATTTGCTCACTACATTGCCATGATATGCTATACTGTTATGGTTTCAGTACTGTCATGGTAAATCTTTTATTGCTGTATCTACATTGCAATGGAAACCAAAATGGTAGGTGGCTATATTTTCATGGTAGGATAATTTTATCATGGCGATTATATTGCATTTCTGAGTATATTGTCATGTTGTCTATGTTGCCATAATATCTATATTGTCATATAATTTGTCAAATTGATGGCAATATTGTCTTAGAGACGGTACTGTCATGTTATCTGTATTGTCACGGTGGTTGTATTGTCAACGTGACTATATAGTCATGTTGGGTACATTGTCGTTAAGATCACATTGTTATGGTAATTATATTACCATAGTAGCTGTATTGTTAAATCACTATATCGCCATGATGGCTATTTGACATTTTTGTTATATAACAAGGAGGTGACTGTCTTTTCATGTTGGCAATATTGTCAGAATAGCTATATTGTCGAGTAGTGGGTATATATATTTCTTTTCCGGCGGTATATTACCATGATGGCAATAATAACATTTTGGCGATATTGGCATGGCGATATAGTGTTTTAGCAGCTAAACTCTAGTTGTGGATATTTTTCAATTGTATATTTTATCTTGGTAGCTACATAGTCAAGGTTACTATATTTTCATGGTAGCTACATTGTCATGGTGAAGACATTGGCATGGTGGTTGTATTCTTACTTTCAATATGATGCCGTCCTGGCTACATTATATTTGTCGCTTTATCAACTTGATGGGTATATTGTTATGGTTAATTTTCTCTTTCGGGATATATTTTGCAATTAGTGTCAATACTGTTGTGATTATATGATCATGATAATATTTTCATGAAAACTTATGTGGTATTGTAAGTGTAAGTGAATGGATGTCGTCTCATCAAGTCGCTTAAATTGTCATGGTTTTTACACTATGATCTTGTTTATGTCAACCTGCTGATTATATAATTATCATTGGTGTATGATTATGGTAACTATATTGTAATGTCGTTTTATTTCATTGTGATAATTTTGTCATGTTGACTACAATTCCATGACAGCTATAATGTTATGACCATATCATGATGATAAATCCTGTGTGAGTCACTGTTTTTTCACAGAGACTATATTGTCCTGGAGTCTATATTTTTGCTATGATCCGAAAACGACTATCTATTAACATTATCTATATTGTCAGGTGGTTATATTGTCATTGTGAATATAAGTTGAATGTTTCTATATTTTTGCTTTGATTATATTGTCATATCAGTTATATGATCATGGTAGCTTTATTGTCGTAGTGAATAGATTGTCGTCGTGACTATATTTTCATATTGTCATAGCAAATATCTTGACATAGGGCTATATTTTCATGATATTTATAAAGTCATTGTAAGAATACTGTCAAGGTGACTCTATTGTCCTGGTGATAGAGTTATATCGTGATATTATTGTCAAGATGGCTGTATTGTCATGGTGGCTATATTGTAGTTTGCAGTATTTTGATTTTACGCTTTTGTGAAGATAGCTTTCTGTCAGTGTACCTATAGTGTCATGGAAAATATATTTTCATAGTGGAATTATTGTCATTATGAACATAGTGTCAATTTGGCCATCTCCTTATTTTGGTTACATTTCTATCATATATATATCATCACCTTGGCTATATTAGCAACGTGATCTTTTTTTACCGTTGCTATATTTTTATATTTTCAATCATGCATTTTTTTGTCGTAAGTGATACATTATCATTATAACTATAACATTCCGGTAACTATATATTGGCATTTTGACTATATTGTTATTATGACAATGATATCATGTTGGATATCTTGCCAAAGTAACTTTATTGACATGGTGTCTATTTCATCATGATGGTTATAATGTCATGGTGACTACATTTTCACGGTAGCTTTTATATTGGTGTTGGGTTTGCCCTTGAGGATGTATCATTATAAAACGAGATTCTCATTTTGATTAAACCATTTGGGGACTACATTGTCGTGATATGCTATATTGTTATGGTTTCAGGAATGTCATTGTATATATATCATTATGTTGGCTATATTCCAATAGAAGCAATAGTGGCAGAGTGGCTATATTTTCATATTATAACCATTTTGTTATGTTGATTATATTCCACTTGTGTGTATATTGTCATGGTGACTGTTGCCATAATATCTATACTGTCATTTGATTTGTTGAATTGGTGGCTATATTGTCATAATGTAATGTCATGGTTCCTGTGTTGTCTTGGTGGTCGTATTCTCATCGTGTCTACATGGTCATGGTAGTTATATTTCCATTAATATTATATTGATACGGTAACTATATTGCCATGGTGGCTATATTGTTAAATGAATATATTTCCATGATGGCTATTTGTTATTTTTTGTTGTATTACAAGGGGGTGATTGTCTTTTCATGTTGCCTATATATCAGGGTACCGATATTATTATCATAAGATTACAGTCATAAAGACAATATAGTCGTCATGCCAATATTTTCACCTTAATGATATGGGTATCATGATAATATATCGCTTATAACAGAATATGCACGATTAAAAAATGACAATATACCACCTATAAAAAAAATCACCTTCCCAATATAGCCAAGGTGACGATATATATAACATAGCAATGTAACCCAAATTAGAAGATAGCCAAAATGACTTTATTTCATAATTACAATTGCGTCACTAGGACAATTTGTTCCCAATGAAAGTATAGCTCCACTGACATTAAAGCCATATTCACTAAATAGTAACATTGAAAACGCATCAAACGACAATATAGCCACCATGATTGTACAGCCACCATAACAATAATGTTCCAACATAAATGAATCACTGTGATATTAGAGTAAACTTGAAAAATTTTTTACAATTACCATAAAAGTATCATGAGAATATAGCATCCATATCAACATATTTCCCGTGACAAATTAGCCATTATGATAGTATAGTCACAACTACAATATATTCACTATAATAACAAAGCTACCATGGCCATATAACTGATATAACAATATAGTCAACGCAACATTAAAGAAACATTCAGAATATGATCACAACGTCAATATAGCCACATGACAATATAGATACCATGACAAAATAGTCGCTTTCGGATCATAGGAAACATATAGCCTCTAAAGTATATAGTGTCCAGGAGACAATAGCGTCCAAAACAGAATTTATCAATACTATACAGCCGCCTTGACAGTATAGCCCATAAAACAATGTCAGAACCATGAAAATGTACCTGCCATACCAATATAACTACAATCAAAATGAAGTCAACATACCAAAATGATCCAAAAAGATATTGCCATTGCTATATAGTTACAATAATCATACATTAATGATGATAATGTAATCAGCATTTTCACATAAGCACCATCACCGTTTAAAAGCATGACAGACTAAGTTACATGATGATATGATATCCAGATAGATACACTCAAGATGCCAAATAAGCCGTCATAGAAAGATTATCATGATCAGATAATCACAACCAAATTGTAGGTAAAGACAAAATACATCCCCAACGATGAAATTGACCGTAGCAATATAGCCATCAAGTTGATATAGCGACCAAGATAATGTAGCCAGGATGGCGTTATATTAAACATAACAATACACCCGCCATGCCAATATCGTCATCTTTACAATGTAGCTTGCATGAAATATAGTAACCTTGACAATGTAGGTACGATGATAATGTATTCCCATGAAAAAATGTCCAAAACAACAGTTGGGCTGCGAACATGATATAACCATGCTAATCTTGCCAAAATTCTAGTATAGCCATCATGGCAATATACCAAAAGGAAAAAAAATACCCACCACAATAAGATAGCTAACTTAATAATATAGCAACTCTGACAAAATGCCATGATGGCAATATAGTTACCATAAGAATGTAATCTTAACGACAGTATAGCCATCATGACCACAGAGTCACGATGACAAGACAACCATGATGACCATACAGGCAACATGACGAATCTAGTCTCTATAACAATATTGCCATCAATTTAATAAATCAATTGACAATATAGAAATTATGGCAACATAGTCACCATGAAAATATATTAAAAAATACAATAAAATACTATTAACAAAATGATCAAACCATGAAAATATAGCCACCCTGCCACTATGGCTTCCATTGTAATGTAGCCAATATGATATATTTTCACCATGACAGTACTGAAACTATAAGAATATAGCATATCATGAGAATGTATTCACCTCATAATTTAAACAAAATGAAATATCCGTTTTTATAATGATATATCTCCAAGGGTAAATCAACAACAATAAATAATCTACAATGAAAATGTAGTCACATATAGTTATCTTAGCAATATAGCCATTAAGAGATTGTAGTCATAATGACAATATAGTCACCATGACAATATACTGTCACTTTAATGATATAGTTATGAAGATAATGTATCACTCATGAAAAAATATAAATGATTAAAAAAATGACAATATAGCAACTATAAAGAAATCACTGTTGCCAATGTAGCCAAGTTGACGATATGTAAATCTTCGCAATGTAACCAAAATGAACAGATAGCCAAAATGACGATATGTTCATAATGACAGTACTGCTACTACGAAAATATATTCCCCATGGCACTATAGCAACAATGACAATAAAGCAATCTTCACAAAAGAGTAACATTGAAAATACAGGAAACGACAAAATAGCCACCATGACAATGCAGCTATCGTGACAATAATGTCACGATATACATCAATCGCCAGGCTATTAGAGTCACCTTGATAGTAATCTTTCAATGACTTTATGAATATCATGAAAATATAGCCCTCATATCAACTTACTTCCTATGACAATTTAGCCATTATGATAATAAAGTCACGATGACAAGATATTCACTATGACAATAAAGCTACCATGATTCAATAACTGATACGACAATATAGATTTCAGGATATGTAGTGTCCAGGACAATATAGAAATTACGGCAACACAGTAACCATGAGAATATACTCACAAATACAATAAAATAGTCATAACAAAATGATCCATCCATGAAAATATAGTTACCCTGCCACTATGACTTTAATTGTAATGTAACCAACATAATATACATTCAACATGACAGTACTGAAACTATAACAATATCGCATATCATGGCAATATACTCACATGATAATTTAAAAAAAAGGAAATTTTCGTTTTTATAATATATCTTCAAGGGCAAAATCAACACCATTAAATATGCTACAATGAAAATGCAGTCAAACTGTCATTATAACCATCATCATGAAATAGTCACCATGAGAGTATGGTTATCTTAGCAATATAGCCACTAAGAGATTATAGTCATGTTGTCAACATAGTCACAATGACAATATACTGTCACCTTAATAGTAAAGTTATCACGATAATGTATCGCTTATGAAAAAATATGCATGACTAAAAAAATTGACAACATAGCAACTATAAAAGAGATCACCTTGACAATATAGCCAAGGTGACGATATGTAAATCTTCGCAATATAAGCAAAATGAGTAGATAGCCATAATGACGGTATGTTCATAATGACAATACTGCTGCTATGAAAATATATCCAACATGACACAATAGCTACAATGACAATAAAGCAATCTTCACAAAAGAGTAACAGTGAAAATAAAGCAAGCGACTATATAGCCACCATGAAAGTACGGCCACCATGACAATAATGTCACGATATAATTCACTGACTATATAAACCTCATGAAAATAAGGCTTCCATGTCAAAATACTTACCATGACAATTTAGCCAATATGATAATATAGTCAATATGGCAATATATTAACTATAACAATATAGCTATGATCATATAAGTGATATGACAATACAGTCAAGGCAACAATAAGGAAGCCTTCAAATTATATTCATTATAGCAATATAAGCACCTGACAATATTGATGCTGTGACAAAAGAGTCTCTTTCGGATCATAGCAAACAAATAGGCTCCAGGACAATATAGTGTCCATGACAAAATAGCGACCAAGACAAGATTTTTAATTAAGATATGGTCACCTTGACAGTATAGCCGAAAAAACAATGAGACAACAATGAAAATGTACCTGCCATAACAATATAGCTACCATGAAAATGCAGGCAACATGACAAAATTGTCATAATGAAATATAATCACCATTACAATTTAATCACCATACTCATATATCAATCATGATAATATCATCAGGAGGCTGACATAACCACCATCACAGTATAAAAACCATGACAATATATTGTCATAATATGATATCCATACACTTTCACTCACATTACCAAATAAGCCGCCATGAAAATATTGTTATTATGATCATATGATTAAAACAAAATTGTAGTTATTGACAAAATATATCCCCAACGAAAAAATTAACCATAGCAATCTAGCCAGCACGTAAATATAGCGACCAAGATAATGTAGTTAGGATGGCATTATATTGAAAATAACAATACAGCCACAATGGCAATATCGTCACCATGACAATGGAGCTACCATGAAAATATAGCAACATTGACAATATAGCTACTATGATAATAAAATCCCATGGAACATATCCAAAATAACAGTTTATTTGCTAAGACACTATATCACCATGCCAATATCGCCAGAATGTTAGTCTAGGCATCATGGCAATATACCACCAGAAAAAGAAAATAAGCACCACAATGATGTAGCTAACTTAACAATATAGCTACCATGATAATATATTAAATATAAAATGACAGTCACCTCCTTACAGTATAACAAAAATGAAAAATAGCTATCATGGCAATGCACCTATCAATATAGTCACCATGGCAATGTAGTTACCATAACCATGTAATCATATCTGGAATATAACCAACATGACTATATAGTCAAGATGACATGCAACCATCATGACAATACAGGCAACATGACATTAGAGTCTCTACGACAATATTGCAATCGCTTAAACATATTAAATGATAATATTGATATTACTGGAACACAATCACCATGATAGTATTTCACAAATGCAATATAACCGCGATAACAAAATTATCCTACCATGAAAATTTAGCCACCCTGCCACTGCAATATAGCTAACATAATAATACATTCACTACGACAGTACTGAAACCATGATAATGTAGCATATCATGACAATGTAGTCACCTGATGACAGTCGCGCACCAGCTACCGACGTGTACGGAGCTGATATCGTCTTTCAGAGCTAGGTTGTAGCTATTCCTCCCTGCGTTGTCGCTACCCTTGCTTTGTTTTGAAGGTTTTATCTTATATGATCATGATTGGTGTATGATTATCGAAACCATAATGTGATATCGTTTGTATTTCATTGTAATGAATTTGTCATAGTAACTATATTTTCATGTAAGCTATATTGTTATGGTAGGTACATTTTCATGGTTGTTCCACTGTTTTATTGGCTATACTGTCAAGGTGACTGTATTGTGATGATAAATCCTGTCTTCTTCGCTATTTTGCCACAGAGACTATATTCTCTTGGACGCTATATGTTTGCTATGATCCAAAAATTACTATTTTGTCACAGTATCTATATTTTCATGTGGCTGTATTCTCAGAGTGGATATAATTTATAAATGCGTTTCTTGTTGCGTTGACTATATTGTCATATCATTTATGTGATCATGGTGGCTTTAATGTTATGGTGAATATATTAGGGTCTTGACTATATCATCAGAATGGCGAAACTGTCACTTTAAAGATATTCATATGGAGGCTACATTTTCACGACAAATATATTTATATGGACGCTATATTTTCATTATGTTCATGTACTGACTGTATATTCATTATCAAGGTGACGCTAATGTCCTTGCGATTGATTTATATCGAGAGATTATTGTCATGATGGCTGTTCTGTCTTGATGGGTATATTGTCGTTTGCTATTTTTTCAATAGTACTCTTTTTGTGAAGATGTCTTTATTGTCAGTGAAGCTGGAGAATCGTGGGGAACATATTTTCATAGTTGCAGTATTGTCATTATGAACATACCGTCGTTCTGGTTATCATCTCTCTCTCTTTACGTTGCTATGATGTATATATCGTCACCTTGACTATAGTGGCAAGGTGATCTTTTCTATAGGTGCTATACTGTCATTTTCTAATCAAGCATATCTTGTCACAAGCGATATATCATTTTGATAACTTTATTATTAAGGTGACAGTATTTCAATAGCGACTATATTGTCATAATGACTATAATCTCAGAGTGGCTATATTGCCATGGTCTCTATTTTATCATGATATTAATGTCATAGTGACTGTATTTTCATAGCAGCTTTTTAATGGTGTATAAATTTTGTCCCTGAGGTTATACCATAATAGAAGTGAAATTTTTATTTTTCAATAAATGATCAAGTGACTACATTGTCATGATATGCTATATTGTTATGGTTTCAGTACTGTCGTGGTGAATGTTTTGTTATTGTGGCTATATTGTAATGGAAGCCATAGTGGCAGGGTGACTATATTTTAATGGTAGGATCATTTCATTATGACGATTATATAACATTTCTGAGTATATTGTCATCATGATTGTGTTGCCATAATATCTATATTGTCATTTAACTTGTTGAATTAGTGGCAATATTGTCTTAGAGACTGTATTTTGATGTTTTCTGTATTGTCATGGTAGTCGTATTGTCATCGTGACTATAAGGACATGGTGATTATATTGCCATGAAGAATATATTACAATGGTAATCATATTGCCATGATGGCTATATTGTTTGGTTACCATATTGCCATGATGGCTATATTGTTTATTTACCATATTGCCATGATGGCTATTTGTCATTTTTTTTTCTTTTATATTTCAAGGAGGTGGCTGTCTTTTAATGTTACCTATATTGTCAGAGTAGTATATTGTCAAGTTAGCTATATCATTGTGATGAGTATTTTTTCTGTTGATATATTGCCATGATGGCTATACTAACATTTTAGAGATATTGGCATGGTGATATATCGTCTTAGCAGCTAAACTCTTGTTGTGGCTATCTTTTGGGTATTTTCTATCTTGAATATTTTGCCATGGCAGCTACATTATCAACGTTACTATATTTTCATGGTAGCTATATTGACATGGTGACGACATTGGCACGGTGGGTGTATTGTAATTCTGAATACAATGCTCGCTACATTATCTTGGTCGTTATAACAAGTTGATGGCTATATTGCTATGATTAATTTTGTCGTTAGGGATATATTTGTCACTACCTACAATATTGTTGTGATTATATGATCATGATGACAATATATTCATGGCGGCTTCTTTGGTATTGTAAGTGTAAGTGTATGGATATCATATCATCATGTCACTTATACTGTCATGGTTTTTATACTGTGATATTTTTTATGTCAACCTGCTGATTATATGATCATGATTGGTCTATGATTATGGTAACTATATTGTAATGCCGATGATATTTCATTATGATAATTTTGTCATGTTGACTAAAATTTCATGACATCTATAATGTTTTGGCAGGTACAGTTTCATGATTGTTACATTGCTTTATGGTCTATACTGTCAAGGTGTGTTTATCATAATGATATATCCTGTTTTGGTCGCTATTTTGTCATAGAGACTATGTTGTCCTGCCGGCTATATGTTTGCTATGATTCAAAAGCGACTATTTGTCACAGTATCTATATTGTCATGTAGTTATACTGCCATAGTGAATATGATTTGAATATTTCTTTTTTGTTTCTTTGACTGTATTGTCAAATCAGTTATATGATCACTGTGGCTATATTGTTATGGTGAATAAATTGCCGTCATGACTATATCATCATAATTGCCAGATTATCATGGCAGACATGTTGACATGGAGGCTATATTTTCATGATATTTATAGAGTCATTGCAAGTTTATTATCAAGGTGACTAATGACATGGTGATGATTTGTATCGTGACATTATTATCATGGTGGCTGAACTATGATGGTGGGTATATTCTCGTTAGCTGTATTTTCAATGTTGCTCTTTTGTGAATATGGCTTTGTTGTCAGTGTAGCTATAGTGTCATGGGGAACATATTTTCATTGTGGCAGTATTGTCATTATGACCATACCGTCATTTTCGCTATCTTTTCATTTTAGTTACATTGCTATAATGTATATATCGTCACCTTAGCTATATTGGCAAGGTGATCTTTTTATACGTGATATATTGTCATTATTTAACTCTTGCATACTTTGTCATAAGCGAAATATTATCATGATAATTATGTTTTTTTGGTGAAAATATTGTCATAGCGACTATATTATCATTATGACTATAATGTCGCAGTAGCTCTATTGCCAAGATAACTATATTGTCATGGTGACTTTTTTATCATGATTTTTATTATGTCATAATACCTGTATTTTCCTAGAAGCTTTTTTAATGGTGTTGATATTGCCCTTGAGGATATACCGTTATAGAAGAGAAATTGTCATTTTGATTAAATTAGCAGGTGACTACTTTGCCAAGATATGCTATACTCTTATGGTTTCAGTACTGTCATGGTAAATCTTTTATTACTGTTTCTACATTGCAATGGAAACCAAAATGGTAGGTGGCATATATTTTCATGGTAGGATAATTTTATCATGGCGATTATATTGCATTTCTGAGTATATTGTCAGGGTGACTATGTTACCATAATATCTATATTGTCATATAATTTGTCAAATTGATGGCAATATTGTCTTAGAGACGATACTGTCATGTTATCCGTATTGTCACGGTGCTTGTATCGTCAACGTGACTATATAGTCATGTTGGCTACATTGTCGTTAAGATCACATTGTTATGGTAACTATATTACCATAGTGGCTGTATTGTTAAATCACTATATCGCCATGATGGCTATTTGTCATTTTTGTTATATAACAAGGAGGTGACTGTCTTTTCATGTTGGCAATATTGTCAGAAAAGCTATATTGTCGAGTAGTGGGTATATATATTTCTTTTCCGGCAGAATATTGTCATGATGGCAATAATAACATTTTGGCTATATTGGCATAGCGATATAGTGTTTTAGCAGCTAAACTCTAGTTGTGGATATTTTTCAACTGTATATTTTATCATGGTAGCTACATAGTCAAGGTTACTATATTTTCATGGTAGCTACATTGTCATATTGAAGACATTGGCATGGTGATTGTATTCTTACATTCAATATAATGCCGTCCTGGCTATATTATCTTGGTCGCTATATCAATTTGATGGCTATATTATTATGGTTAATTTTGTATTTCGGGATATATTTTGTAATTAGTGACAATACTGTTGTGATTATATGATCATAATAATGTTTTCATGAAAACTTATGTGGTATTGTAAGTGTAAGTGAATGGATATCATCTCATCATGTCACTTAAATTGTCATGGTTTTTACACTATGATCTTGTTAATGTCAACCTGCTGACTATATAGTCATGATTGGTGTATGATTATGGTAACTATAATGTAAAATCGTTTTATTTCATTGTGATAATTTTGTCATGTTGACTACAATTCCATGACAGCTATTATGTTATGAGCATATCATGATGATTAATCCTGTCATAATCACTGTTTTTTCACAGAGACTATATTGTCCTGGAGTCTATATTTTTGCTATGATCCGAAAACGACTATCTATTAACAGTATCTATATTGTCAGGTGGTTATATTGCCATATATTTGCTTTGATTATATTGTCATATCAGTTATATGCTCATGGTAGCTTTATTGTCATAGTGAATAGATTGTCGTCGTGACTATATTTTCATAATGGCTAAATTGTAATAACAAATATCTTGACATGGGGGCTATATTTTCATGATATTTATAAAGTCATTGTAAGGTGACTCTATTGTCCTGGTGATTGAGTTATATCGTGATATTATTGTCAAGATGGCTGTATTGTCATGGTGGCTATATTGTAGTTTGCTGTATTTCAATTTTACGCTTTGTGAAGATAACTTTACTGTCAGTGTACCTATAGCGTCATGGAGAATATATTTTCATGGTGGAATTATTGTCATTATGAACATACTGTCATTTTGGCCATCTCCTTAATTTGGTTACATTTCTATCATATATATATCATCACTTTGGATATATTAGTAACGTGATCTTTGTTTACTGTTGCTATATTTTCATTTTTTTAATCATGCATTTTTTGTCGTAAGTGATACATTATCATGATAACTATAACATTCCGGTAACTATATATTGGCATTTTGACTATATTGTTATTATGACAATGATATCATGTTGGATATCTTGCCATAGTAAGTTTATTGTCATGGTGTCTATTTCATCATGATGGTTATAATGTCGGGGTGACTACATTTTCACGGTAGCTTTTATATTGGTGTTTGTTTTTCCCTTGAGGATGTATCATTATAAAACGAGATTCTTATTTTGATTAAATCATTAGGGGACTACATTGTCGTGATATGCTATATTGTTATGGTTTCAGGAATGTCATTGTATATGTATTATTATGTTGGCTATATTCCAATGGAAGACATAGTGGCAGAGTGGCTATATTTTCATAATATAATCATTTTGCTATGTCGATTATATTCCACTTGTGTGTATATTGTCATGGTGACTGTTGCCATAATATCTATACTGTCATTTGATTTGTTGAATTGGTGGCTATATTGTCATAATGTAATGTTATGGTTCCTGTATTGTCTTGGTGGTTGTATTGTCATCGTGTCTATATGGTCATGGTAGTTATATTTTTTTAAGATTATATTGATATGGTAACTATGTTGCCATGGTGGCTATATTGTTAAATGAATATATTGCTATGATGGCTATTTGTTATTTTTTGTTATATTACAAGAGGGTGAGTGTCTTTTCATGTTCCCTATATATAAG
Organism: Panulirus ornatus; assembly: GCF_036320965.1. Taxonomy (NCBI): domain Eukaryota; kingdom Metazoa; phylum Arthropoda; class Malacostraca; order Decapoda; family Palinuridae; genus Panulirus; species Panulirus ornatus. Next base: position 4,517,755 of record NC_092278.1, on the reverse strand, counting down.
GGTACCTATATTGTTATCATAAGATTACAGTCATAAAGACAATATAGTCGCCATGCCAATATTTTCACCTTAATGATATGGGTATCATGATAATATATCGCTTATAACAGAATATGCACGATTAAAAAATGACAATATACCACCTATAAAAAAAATCACCTTCCCAATATAGCCAAGGTGACGATATATATAACATAGCAATGTAACCCAAATTAGAAGATAGCCAAAATGACTTTATTTCATAATGACAATTGCGTCAGTATGAAAATTTGTTCCTAATGAGTGTATAGCTACACTGACATTAAAGCCATATTCACTAAATAGTAACATTGAAAACGCATCAAACGACAATATAGCCACCATGATTGTACAGCCACCATAACAATAATGTTACAACATAAATCAGTCACTGTGATATTAGAGTAAAATTGAAAAAATTCTTACAATTACCATAAAAGTATCATGAGAATATAGCATCCATATCAACATATTTCCCATGACAATTTAGCCATTACGATAGTATAGTCACAACTACAATATATTCACTATAACAGCAAAGCCACCATGGCCATATAATTGATATAACAATATAGTCAACGCAACATTAAAGAAACATTCAGAATATGTCCACAACGTCAATATAGGCACCTGACAATATAGATACCGTGACAAAATAGTCGCTTTCGGATCATAGGAAACATATAGCCTCTAAAGTATATAGTGTCCAGGAGACAATAGCGTCCAAAACAGAATTTATTAATACTATAGTGCCGGCTTAACAGTATAGCCCATAAAACAACGTCAGAACCATGAAAATGTACCTGCCATACCAATATAACTATTATCAAAATGAAGTCAACGTACCCAGATGATCAAAAAAGATATTGCCATTGCTATATAGTTACAATAATCATACATTAATGATGATAATGTAATCAGCATTTTCACATAAGCACAATCACCATTTAAAAGCATGACAGATTAAGTTACATGATGATATGATATCCAGACACATACACTCAAGATGCCAAATAAGCCGTCATAGAATATTATCATGATCATATAATCACAACCAAATTGTAGGTAGAGACAAAATATATCCCCAACGATGAAATTTACCATAGCAATATAGCCATCAAGTTGATACAGCGACCAAGATAATGTAGCCAGGATGGCGTTATATCGAACATACCAATACACCCGCCATGCCAATATCGTCATCTTTACAATGTAGCTTGCATGAAATATAGTAACCTTGCCAAATAGGTACCATGATAATGTATTCCCATGAAAAATTGTCCAAAACAACAATTAGGCTGCGAACACTATATCACCGTGCTAATCTTGCCACAATTGTAGTATAGCCATCATGGGAATATACCAAAAGGAAGAAAAATACCCAACACAATAAGATAGCTAACTTAACAATATAGCTACTCTGAAAATAAGCCATGATGGCAATATAGTTACGATAAGAATGTAATCTTAATGACAGTATAGCCATCATGACAATAGAGTCACGATGACAACACAACCATGATGACCATACAGGCAACATGACCATCCAGTCTCTATGACAATATTGCCATCAATTTAATAAATAAAGTGACAATATAGAAATTATGGCAACACAGTCACCATGACAATATATTGAAAAATAATATAAAATACTAATAACAAAATGATCAAACCATGAAAATATAGCCACCCTGCCACTATGGCTTCCATTGTAATGTAGCCAACATAATATATATTCACGATGACAGTACTGAAACTATAACAATATAGCATATCATGACAATGTATTCACCCCATAATTTAAACAAAATGAAATATCCGTTTTTATAATGATATATTTCCAAGGGTAAATCAACAACATTAAATAAGTTACAATGAAAATGTAGTCACATGTAGTTATCTTAGCAATATAGCCACTAAGAGATTGTAGTCATAATGACAATATGGTCACCATGACAATATACTGTCACTTTAATGATATAGTTATCAAGATAATGTATCACTCATGAAAAAATATACATGATTAAAAAGAATGACAATATAGCAACTATAAAGAGATCACCATGCCAACATAGCCAAGGTGACGATATGTAAATCTTCGTTATGTTCATAATGACAATACTGCTACTACGAAAATATATTCCCCATAACACTATAGCTACAATGACAATAAAGCAATCTTCATAAAAGAGCAACATTGAAAATACAGGAAACGACAATATAGCTTACTTGACAATGCAGCTATCGTGACAATAATATCACGATATGCATCAATCGCCAGGCTATTAGAGTCACCTTGGTAGTAATCTTTGAATGACATTATGAATATCATGAAAATATAGCCCTCATGTCAACATTTTCCTATTACAATTTAGCCATTATGATAATATAGTCACGACGACAAGATATTCACTATGACAATAAAGCTACCATGATCATATAACTGATATGACAATATAGATTTCAGGATATGTAGTATCCAGGACAATATAGAAATTACGGCAACACAGTAACCATGAGAATATACTCACAATTACAATTAAATAGTCATAACAAAATGATCAAACCATGAAAATATAGTTACCCTGATAATATTACTTTAATTGTAATGTAACCAACATAATATACATTCAACATGACAGTCCTGAAACTATAACAATATCGCATATCATGGCAATATATTCACATGATTATTTAAAAAAAAGGAAATTTTCGTTTTTATAATATATCTTCAAGGGCAAAATCAACACCTTAGATATGCTACCATGAAAATGCAGTCAAACTGTCATTATAACTATCATCATGAAATAGTCACCATGACAGTATAGTTATCTTAGCAATATAGCCACTAAGAGATTATAGTCATATTGCCAACATTGTCACAATGACAATATACTGTCACCTTAATAATAAAGTTATCACGATAATGTATCGCTTATCAAAAAATATGCATGGCTAAAAAAAATGACAACATAACAACTATAAAAGAGATCACCTTAACAATATAGCAAAGGTGACGATATGTAAATCTTCGCAATATAACCAAAATTAATAGATAGCCAAAATGACGGTATGTTCATAATGACAATACTGCTGCTATGAAAATGTATCCCCCATGACAATATAGATACAATGACAATAAAGCAATCTTCACAAAAGAATAACAGTGAAAATACAGAAAACGACTATATAGCCACCATGAAAGTACAGCTACTATGACAATAATGTCACGATATAATTCACTGACTATATAAACATCATGAAAATAAGGCTTCCATGTCAACATACTTACCATGACAATTTAGCCAATATGATGATATAGTCAAGAAGGCAATATATTCACTATAACAATATAGCCATGATCATATAAGTGATATGACAATACAGTGAACGCAACAATAAGGAAGCCTTCAAATTATATTCATTATGGCAATATAAGCACCTGACAATATTGATGCTGTGACAAAATAGTCTCTTTCGGATCATAGCAAACATATAGGCTCCAGGACAATATAGTCTCCATGACAAAATAGCGACCAAGACAAGATTTTTAATTAAGATATAGTCACCTTGACTGTATAGCCGATAAAACAATGAAGCAACAATGAAAATGTACCTGCCATAGCATTATAGCTACCATGAAAATGCCGGCAACATGACAAAATTGTCAGAATGAAATATAATCGCCATTACAATTTAGTTACCATAATCATATATCAATCATGATAATATCATCAGGAGGCTGACATAAACACCATCACAGTATAAAAACCATGACAATATAGTGACATGATAATATGATATCCATACACTTGCACTCACATTACCAAATAAGCCGCCATGAAAATATTGTTATCATGATCATATGATTAAAACAAAAATTGTAGAGAATGACAAAATATATCCCCAACGACAAAATTAACCATAGCAATATAGCCAGCAAGTAAATATAGCGACCAAGATAATGTACTTAGGATGGCATTATATTGAAAATAACAATACAGCCACAATGGCAATATCGTCACCATTACAATGGAGCTACCAAGAAAATATAGTAACATTGACAATGTAGCTACTATGATAATAAAATCTCATGGAACATATCCACAATAACAGTTTATTTGCTAAGACACTATATCACCATGCCAATATCGCCAAAATGTTAGTCTAGGCATCATGGCAATATACCACCAGAAAAAGAAAATAAGCACCACAATGATATAGCTAACTTAACAATATAGCTACCCTGGTAATATATTCAATATGAAAAGACAGTCACCTCCTTACAGTATAACAAAAATTAAAGATAGCTATCATGACAATGAAGTCACCTATCAATATAGTCACCATGGCAATATAGTTACCATAACCATGTAATCATAACTAGAATACAACCAACATGACTATATAGTCAAGATGACATGCAACCATCATGACAATACGGGCAACATGACACTAGAGTCCCTACGACAATATTGCAATCGCTTCAACAAATTAAATGATAATATAGATAATACTGGAACACAGTCACCATGACAGGATTATAACAAATGCAATATAACCGCGATAACAAAATTATCCTACCATGAAAATTTAGCCACCCTGCCACTGCAATATAGCTAACATAATAATACATTCACTACGACAGTACCGAAACCATGACAATATAACATATCATGACAATGTAGTCACCTGATGAAAGTCGCGCACCAGCTACCGACGTGTACGGAGCTGCTGTCGTCTTTCAGAGCTAGGTTGTAGCTATTCCTCCCTGCGTTGTCGCTACCCTTGCTTTGTTTTGAAGGTTTTATCTTATATGATCATGATTGGTGTATGATTATCGAAACCATAATGTGATATCGTTTGTATTTCATTGTAAGGAATTTGTCATAGTAACTATATTTTCATGTAAGCTCAATTGTTATGGTAGGTACATTTTCATGGTTGATCCACTGTTTTATTGGCTATACTGTCAAGGTGACTGTATTGTGATGATAAATCCTGTCTTCTTCGCTATTTTGTCATAGAGACTATATTCTCTTGGACGCTATATGTTTGTTATGATCCAAAAATGACTATTTTGTCACAGTATCTATATTTTCATGTGGCTGTATTCTCAGAGTGGATATAATTTATAAATGCGTTTATTGTTGCGTTGACTATATTGTCATATCATTTATGTGATTATGGTAGCTTTATTGTTATTGTGAATATATTAGCGTCTTGACCATATTATCACAATGGCGAAACTGTCACTTTAAAGATATTCATATGGAGGCTATATTTTCACGACAAATATATTTATATGGACGCTATATTTTCATGATGTTCATGTACTCATTGTATATTCATTATCAAGGTGACGCTAATGTCCTGGCGATTGATTTATATCGAGAGATTATTGTCATGGTGGCTGTACTGTCTTGATGGCTGTATAGTCGTTTGCTATTTTTCCAATAGTACTCTTTTTGTGAAGATGGCTTAATTGTCAGTGAAGCTGGAGAATCGTGGGGAACATATTTTCATAGTTGCAGTATTGTCATTATGAACATACCGTCATTCTGGTTATCATCCCTTTTTCTTTACGTTGTTATAATGTATATATCGTCTCCTTGACTATATATCACCTATATGTCACCTTGACTATAGTGGCAAGGTGATCTTTTTTATTGGTGCTATACTGTCATTTTCTAATCATGCATATTTTGTCACAGTCGATATATCATTTTGATAAATTTATTATTATGGTGACAGTATATATCGACTATATTGTCATAATGACTATAATCTCAGAGTGGCTATATTGCCCTGGTCACTATTTTATCATGATATTTACGTCATAGTGACTGTATTTTCATGGCAGCTTCTTAATGGTTTATAAAATTTTGTCCCTAAAGTTATACCATAATAGAAGCGAGATTTTTCTTTTTCATTAAATGATCAAATGACTACATTGTCATGATATGCTATATTGTTATGGTTTCAGTACTGTCGTGGTGAATGTTTTGTTATTGTGGCTATATTGTAAGGGAAGCCATAGTGGCAGGGTGACTATATTTTCTTGGTAGGATCATTTTATTATGACGATTATATAACATTTCTTAGTATATTTTCATCGTGATTGTGTTGCCATAATATCTATATTGTCATTTAACTTGTTGAATTAGTGGCAATATTGTCTTAGAGACTGTCTTTTGATGTTTTCTGTATTGTCATGGTAGTTGTATTTTCACCGTGACTATAAGGACATTGTGAATATATTGCAATTAAGAATACATTGCTATGGTAATCATATTGCCATGATGGCTATATTGTTTGGTTACCATATTGCCATGATGACTATATAGTTTAGTTACCACATTGCCATGATGGCTATTTGTCATTTTTTTTTCTTTTATATTTCAATAATATTTAATATTACCTATATTGTCAGAGTAGTATATTGTCAAGTTAGCTATATCGTTGTGATGAGTATTTTTTCTGTTGATATATTGCCATGATGGCTATACTAACATTTTAGAGATATTGGCATGGTGATTTATCGTCTTAGCAGCTAAACTCTTGTTGTGGCTATCTTTTGGGTATTTTCTATCTTGAATATTTTGCCATGGCAGCTACATTATCAACGTTACTATATTTTCATAGTAGCTATATTGTCATGGTGACGACATTGGCACGGTGGCTCTATTGTAATTCTCAATAAAATGCTCGCTACATTATCTTGGTCGCTATAACAAGTTGATGGGTATATTGCAATGATTAATTTTGTCGTTGGGGATATATTTGTCACTACCTACAATATTGTTGTGATTATATGATCATGATAACAATATATTCATGGCGGCTTCTTTGGTATTGTAAGTGTAAGTGTATGGATATCATATCATCATGTCACTTATACTGCCTTGGTTTTTATACTGTGATATTGTTTATGTCAACCTGCTGATTATATGATCATGATTGGTCTATGATTATGGTAACTATATTGTAATGCCGATGATATTTCATTATGATAATTTTGTCATGTTGACTAAAATTTCATGACATCTATAATGTTTTGGCAGTTACAGTTTCATGATTGTTACATTGTTTTATGGTCTATACTGTCAAGGTGTCTATATTATAATGATATATCCTGTCTTGGTCGCTATTTTGTCATAGAGACTATGTTGTCCTGCCGGCTATATGTTTCCTATGATTCAAAAGCGACTATTTGTCTCAGTATCTATATTGTCATTTAGTTATACTGCCATAGTGAATATGATTTGTATATTTCTTTTTTGCTTCTTTGACTGTATTGTCACATCAGTTATATGATCACTGTGGCTATATTGTTATAGTGTATAAATTGCCGTCATGACTATATTATCATCATAGCCAGATTATCATGGCAGGCATGTTGACATGGAGGCTATATTTTCATGATATCTATATACTCATTTTAAGTTTATTATCAAGGTGACTAATGACATGGTGATGATTTGTATCGTGACATTTTTATCATGGTGGCTGAACTATGATGGTGGCTATATTCTCGTTTGCTGTATTTTCAGTGTTGCTCTTTTGTGAATATGGCTTTGTTGTCAGTGTAGCTATAGTGTCATGGGGAACATATTTCCGCAGTGGCAGTATTGTCATTATGACCATACCGTCATTCTGGCTATCTTTTCATTTTAGTTGCATTGCTATAATGTATATATCGTCACCTTAGCTATATTGGCAAGGTGATCTTTTTATAGGTGATACATTGTCATTATTTAACTCTTGCATACTTTGTCATAAGCGAAATATTATCATGATGATTATATTTTTATGATGACAATATTGTCATAGCGACTATATTATCATTATGACAATAATGTCACAGTGGCTATATTGCCAAGATAACTATATTGTCACGGTGACTTTTTTATCATGATTTTTATAATGTCATAGTGACTGTATTTTCGTAGAAGCTTTTTCAATGGTGTTCATATTGCCCTTGAGGATATAGCATTATAGAAGAGAAATTGTCATTTTGATTAAATTATCAGCTGACTACATTACCATGATATGCTATACTGTTATGTTTTCAGTACTGTCATGGTAAATCTTTTATTACTGTTTCTACATTGCAATGGAAACCAAAATGGTAGGTGGCTATATTTTCATGGTAGGATAATTTTATCATGGCGATTATAATGCATTTCTGAGTATATTGTCATTGTGATTATGTTGCCATAATATCTATATTGTCATATAATTTGTCAAATTGATGGCAATATTGTCTTAGAGACGGTACTGTCATGTTATCTGTATTGTCACGGTGGTTGTATTGTAATCGTGACTATATAGTCATGTTGGCTACATTGTCGTTAAAATCACATTTTTATGATAACTATATTACCATAGTGTCTGTATTGTTAAATCATTATATCGGCATGATGGCTATTTGTCAGTTTTGTTATATAACAAGGAGGAGACAGTCTTTTCATGTTGGCAATATTGTCAGAATAGCTATATTGTCGAGTAGTGGGTATATATATTTCTTTTCTGGCGGTATATTATCATGATGGCAATAATAACATTTTGGTGATATTGGCATGGCGATATAGTGTTTTAGCAGCTAAACTCTTGTTGTGGATATTTTTCAATTGTATATTTTATCATTGTAGCTACATAGTCAATGTTACTATATTTTCATGGTAGCTACATTGTCGTGGTGAAGACATTGGCATGGTGATTGTATTCTTACTTTGAATATAATGCCGTCCTGGCTACATTATCTTGGTCGCTGTATCAACTTGATGGCTATATTGTTATGGATAATTTTGTCTTTCGGGATATATTTTTTAGAGACAATACTGTTGTGATTATAAGATCATGATGATATTTTCATGAAAACTTATGTGGTATTGTAAGTGTAAGTGAATGGATATCATCTCATCATGTCACTTAAATTGTCATGGTTTTTACACTATGATCTTGTTTATGTCAAACTGCTGATTATATAATCATGACTGGTGTATGATTATGGTAGCTATATTGTAATGTCGTTTTATTTCATTGTGATAATTTTGTCATGTTGACTACAATTCCGTGACAGCTATAATGTTATGACCATATCATGATGATAAATCCTGTCTGAGTCACTGTTTTTTCACAGAGACTATATTGTCCTGGAGTCTATATTTTTGCTATGATCCGAAAACGACTATCTATTAACAGTATCTATATTGTCAGGTGGTTATATTGCCATTGTGAATATAAGTTGAATGTTTCTATATTTTTGCTTTGATTATATTGTCATATTAGTTACATGATCATGGTAGCTTTATTGTCATAGTGAATAGATTGTCGTCGTAACTATATTTTCATAATGGCTATATTGTCATAGCAAATATCTTGACATGGGGGCTATATTTTCATGATATTTATAAAGTCATTGTATGATTACTGTCAAGGTGACTCTATTGTCCTAGTGATTGAGTTATATCGTGATATTATTGTCAAGATGGCTGTATTGTCACGGTGGCTATATTGTAGTTTACTGTATTTTAATTTTACGCTTTTCTGAAGACAGCTTTACTGTCAGTGTACCTATAGTGTCATGGAGAATATATTTTCATAGTGGAATTGTTGTCATTATGAACATTCCGTCATTTCGGCAATCTTCTTATTTTGGTTACATTTCTATCATAAACATATCATCGCTTTGGCTATATTAGCAACGTGATTTTTTTTACGGTTGCTATATTTTCATTTTTTAGTCATGCATTTTTTGTCGTAAGTGACACATTATCATGATAACTATAACATTCCGGTAACTATATATTGGCATTTTAACTATATTGTTATTATGACAATAATAACATGTTACATATCTTGCCAAAGTAACTTTATTGTCATGGTGTCTATTTCATCATGATGGTTATAATGTCATGGTGACTACATTTTCACGGTAGTTTTTATATTGGTGTTGGGTTTGCCCTTCAGGATGTATCATTATAAAACGAGATTCTCATTTTGATTAAATCATTAGGGGACTACATTTTCGTGATATGCTATATTTGATATGTTTTCAGGAATGTCATTGTATATGTATTATTATGTTGGCTATATATCAATGGAAGCCATAGTGGCAGAGTGGCTATATTTTTATAATATAATCATTTTGTTATGTCGATTATGTTCCACTTGTGTTTGTATTGTCATGGTGACTATTGCCATAATATCTATACTGTCATTTGATTTGTTGAATTGGTGGCTATATTGTCATAATGTAATGTCATGGTTCCTGTATTGTCTTGGTGGTTGTATTGTCATCGTGTCTATATGGTCATGGTAGTTATATTTCCAATAAGATTATATTGATATGGTAACTATATTGCCATGGCGGCTATATTGTTAAATGAATATATTGCCATGATGGCTATTTGTTATTTTTTGTTATATTACAAGGGGGTGATTGTCTTTTCATGTTGCCTATATATCAGGGTACCTATATTGTTGTCATAAGATTACAGTCATAAAGACAATATAGTCGCCATGCCAATATTTTCACCTTAATGATATGGGTATCATGATAATATATCGCTTATACCAGAATATGCACGATTAAAATATGACAATATACCACCTATAAAAAAAATCACCTTCCCAATATAGCCAAGGTGACGATATATATAACATAGCAATGTAACCCAAATTAGAAGATAGCCAAAATGACTTTATTTCATAATGACAATTGCGTCACTATGAAAATTTATTCTCAATGAAAGTATAGCTACACTGACATTAAAGCCATATTCACTAAATAGTTACATTGAAAACGCATCAAACGACAATATAGCCACCATGATTGTACAGCCACCATAACAATAATGTTAAAACATAAATCAATCACTCTGATATTAGAGTAAACATGACAAAATCTTTACAATTACCATAAAAGTATCATGAGAATATAGCATCCATATCAACATATTTCCCATGACAATTTAGTCATTATGATAGTATAGTCACAACTACAATATATTCACTATAACAACAAGCCACTATGGTCATATAACTGATATAACATTATAGTCAACGCAACATTAAAGAAACATTCACAATATGTTCAGAACGTCAATCTAGCCACCTGACAATATAGATACCGTGACAAAATACTCGCTTTCGGATCATAGGAAACATATAGCCTCTAAAGTATAAATTGTCCAGGAGACAATAGCGTCCAAAACATAATTTATCAATACTATACAGCCGCCTTGACAGTATAGCCCATAAAACAATGTCAGAACCATGAAAATGTACCTGCCATGCCAATATAACTACTATTAAAATGAAGTCAACATACCAAAATGATCAAAAAAGATATTGCCATTGCTATATAGTTACAATAATCATACATTAATGATGATAATGTAATCAGCATTTTCACATAAGCACCATCACGTTTAATAGCATGACAGATCAAGTTACATGACGATATGATATCCAGACAGATACACTCAAGATGCCAAATAAGCCGTCATAGAAATATTATCATGATCATATAATCACAACCAAATTGTAGGTAAAGACAAAATACATCCCCAACGATGAAATTGACCGTAGCAATATAGCCATCAAGTTGATATAGCGACCAAGATAATGTAGCCGAGGATGGCGTTATATTGAACATAACAATACACCCGCCATGCCAAAATCGTCATCTTTACAATGTAGCTTGCATGAAATATAGTAACCTTGACAATGTAGGTAACATGATAATGTATTCCCATGAAAAAATGTCCAAAACAACAGTTGGACTGCGAACACTATATCACCATGCTAATCTTGCCAAAATTCTAGTATAGCCATCATGGAAATAAACCAAAAGGAAAAAAATACCCACCACAATAAGATAGCTAACTTAACAATATAGCTACTCTAACAAAAAGCCATGATGGCAATATAGTTACCATAAGAATGTAATCTTAACGACAGTATAGCAATCATGATCATAGAGTCACGATCACAAGACAACCATGATGACCATACAGGCAACATGACAATACAATCTCTATAACAATATCGTCATCAATTTAATAAATCAAATGACAATATAGAAATTATGGCAACACAGTCACCATGACAAAATATTCAAAAATACAATAAAATACTATTAACAAAATGATCAAACCATGAAAATATAGCCACCCTGCCACTATGGCTTCCATTGTATTGTAGCCAACATAATATATATACATAATAACAATACTGAAACTATAGCAATATAACATATCATGACAATGTATTCACCTCATAATTTAAACAAAATGAAAAATCCGTTTTTATAATGATATATCTCCAAGGGTTAAAGAACACCATTGAATAAGCTACAATGAAATTTTAGTCACATGTAGTTAGCAATATAGCCACTAAGAGATTGTAGTCATAGTGACAATATAGTCACCATGACAATATACTGTCACTTTAATAATATAGTTATCAAGATAATGTACCACTCAGGAAAAAATATACATGATTAAAAAAAATGACAATATAGCAACTATAAAGAGATCACCTTGCCAATATAGCCAAGGTGACGATATGTAAATCTTCGCAATGTAACCAAAATGAGCAGATAGCCAAAATGACGATATGTTCATAATGACAATACTGCTACTACGAAAATATATTCCCCACGACACTATAGCTACAATGACAATAAAGAAATCTTCACAAAAGAGTAACATTAAAAATACAGGAAACGACAATATAGCCACCATGACAATGTAGCTATCGTGACAATAATGTCACGATATACATCAATCGCCAGGCTATTAGAGTCACCTTGACAGTAATCTTTCAATGACTTTATGAATAACATGAAAATATAGCCCTCATATCAACATATTTCCTATGACAATTTAGACATTATGATAATATAGTCACGACGAAGAGATATTCACTATGACAATAAAGCTACCATTATCATATATCTGATATGACAATATAGATTTCAGAATATGTAGTGTCCAGGACAATATAGAAATTACGGCAACACAGTAACCATGAGAATATACTCACAAATACAATAAAATCGTCATAACAAAATGATCCAACCATGAAAATATAGTTACCCTGCCACTATGACTTTAATTGTAATGTAACCAACATAATATACATTCAACATGACAGTACTGAAACTATAACAATATCGCATATCATGGATATATATTCACATGATAATTAAAAAAAAAGGAAATTTTAGTTTTAACACCATTAAGTATGCTACAATGAAAATGCAGTCAAATTGTCATTATAACCATCATCATGAAATAGTCACCATGACAGTATAGTTATCTTAGCAATATAGCCACTAAGAGATTATAGTCATAATGTCAACATTGTCACAGTGACAATATACTGTCACCTTAATAGTAAAGTTATCACGATAATGTATCGCTTATGAAAAAATATGCATGACTAAAAAAATGACAATATAGCAACTGTAAAAGAGATCACCTTGACAATATACCCATGGTGACGATATGTAAATCTTCGCAATATAAACAAAATGAGTAGATAGCCAAAATGACGGTATGTTCATAATGACAATACTGCTGCTATGAAAATATATCCCCCATGACACTATAGCTACAATGACAATAAAGCAATCTTCACAAAAGAGTAACAGTGAAAATACATCAAACGACTATATTGCCACCATGAAAGTACAACCACTCTGACAATAATGTCACAATATAATTCACTGACTATATAAACATCATGAAAATAAGGCTTCCATGTCAACATACTTACCATGATAATTTAGCCAATATGATAATATAGTCAAGACGGCAATATATTCACTATAACAAAATAGCAATGATCATCTAAGTGATATACCAGAACAATAAGGAAGCCTTCAAATTATATTCATTATGGCAATATAAACACCTGACACTATTGATGCTGTGACAAAATAGTCTCTTTCGGATCATAGCAAACATATAGGCTCCAGGACAATATAGTGTCCATGACAAAATAGCGACCAAGACAAGATTTTTAATTAAGATATAGTCACCTTGACAGTATAGCCGATAAAACAATGAAACAACAATGAAAATGTACCTGCCATAACAATATAGCTACCATGAAAATGCAGGCAACATGAAAAAATTTTAACAATGAAATATAATTACAATTTAGTTACCATAATCACATATCAATCATGATAATATCATCAGGAGGCTGACATAAACACCATCACAGTATAAAAACCATGACAATATAGTGACATGATAATATGATATCCATACACTTGCACTCACATTACCAAATAACACTTTTTGAAAATATTGTTATCATGATGATATGATTAAAACAAAATTGTAGTTAATGACAAAATATATCCCCAACGACAAAATTAACCATAACAATATAGTCAGCAAGTAAATATAGCGAACAAGATAATGTCGTTAGGATGGCATTATATTGGAAATAACAATAAAGCCACAATGGCAATATTTTCACCATGACAATGGAGCTACCATGAAAATATAGTAACATTGACAATGTAGCTACTATGATAATAAAATCCCATGGAACATATCCACAATAACTGTTTATTTGCTAAGACACTATATCATCGTGCCAATATCGCCAAAATATTAGTCTAGGCATCATGGCAATATACCACCATAAAAAGAAAATAAGCACCACAATGATATAGCTAACTTAACAATATAGCTATCCTGATAATATATTCAATATGAAAAGACAGTCACCTCCTTACAGTATAACAAAAGTGAAAAATAGCTATCATGGCAATGTAGTGTAGTCACCTATCAATATAGTCACCATGGCAATATAGTTACCATAACCATGTAATCGTAACTGGAATATAACCAACATGACTATATAGTCAAGATGACATGCAACCATCATGACAATACGGGCAACATGACATTAGAGTCTCTACGACAATATTGCAATCGCTTCAACAAATTAAATGATAATATAGATATTACTGGAACACAGTCACCATGACGGTATCATCAGAAATGCAATATAACCGAGATAACAAAATTATCCTACTATGAAAATTTAGCCACCCTGCCACTGCAATATAGCTATCAATATAGCCATCATGACCATAGAGTCACGATGACAAGACAACCACGATGACCTTACAGGGAACATGACAATACAGTCTCTATGACAATATTGCCATCCATTTAATAATTCAAATGACAATATAGAAATTATGGCAACACAGTCACCATGAAAATATATTCAAAAATACAATAAAATACTAATAACAAAATGATCAAACCATGAAAATATAGCCACCCTGCCACTATGGCTTCCATTGTAATGTAGCCAACATAATATACATTCACCATGACAGTACTGAAACTATAACAATATAGCATATCATGAAAATGTATTCACCTCATAATTTAAACAAAATGAAATATCCGTTTTTATAATGATATATCTCCAAGGGTAAATCAACACCATTAAATAAGCTACAATGAAAATGTAGTCACATGTAGTTATCTTAGCAATATAGCCACTAAGAGATTGTAGTCATAATGACAATATAGTCACCATGACAATATACTGTCACTTTAATGATATAGTTATCAAGATAATGTATCACTCATGAAAAAATATACATGATTAAGAAGAATGACAATATAGCAACTATAAAGAGATCACCTTGCCAATATAGCCAAGGTGACGATATGTAAATCTTCGCAATGTAACCAAAATGAGCAGATAGCCAAAATGACGATATGTTCATAATGACAATACTGCTACTGCGAAAATATATTCCCCATGACACTATAGCTACAATGACAATAAATCAATCTTCACAAAAGAGTAACATTGAAAATACAGGAAACGACAATATAGCCACCATGACAATGCAGCTATCGTGACAATAATGTCACGATATACATCAATCGCCAGGCTATTAGAGTCACCTTGATAGTAATCTTTCAATGACTTTATGAATATCATGAAAATATGGCCCTTATGTCAACATATTTCCAATGACAATTTAGCCATTATGATAATATAGTCACGACGACAAGATATTCACTATGACAATAAAGCTACCATGATCATATAACTGATATGACAATATAGATTTCAGGATATGTAGTGTCCAGGACAATATAGAAATTACGGCAACACAGTAACCATGAGAATATACTAACAAATACAATAAAATCGTCATAACAAAATGATCCCACCATGAAAACAGAGTTACCCTGCCTCCATGACTTTAATTATAATGTAACCAACGTAATATACATTCGACATGACAGTACTGAAACTATATCAATCTCGCATATTATGGTAATATATTCACATGATAATTTACAAAAAAAGGAAATTTTCTTTTTTATAATATATCTTCAAGGGCAAAATCAACACCATTAAATATGCTACAATGAAAATGCAGTCAAACTGTCATTATAACCATCATCATGAAATAGTCACCATGACAGTATAGTTATCTTAGCAATATAGCCACTAAGAGATTATAGTCATAATGTCAACATTGTCACAATGACAATATACTGTCACCTTAATAGTAAAGTTATCACGATAATGTATCGCTTATGAAAAAATATGCATGACTAAAAAAATGACAATATAGCAACTATAAAAGAGATCACCTTGACAATATAGCCAAGGTGACGATATGTAAATCTTCGCAATATAACCAAAATGAGTAGATAGCCAAAATGACGGTATGTTCATAATGACAATACTGCTGCTATGAAAATATATCCCCCATGACACTATAGCTACAATGACAATAAAGCAATCTTCACAAAAGAGTAACAGTGAAAATACAGCAAACGACTATATAGCCACCATGAAAGTACAGCCACTATGACAATAATGTCACGATATAATTCACTGACTATATAAACATCATGAAAATAAGGCTTCCATGTCAACATACTTACCATGACAATTTAGCCAATATGATAATATAGTCAAGACGGCAATATATTCACTATAACAATATAGCCATGATCATATAAGTGATATGACAATACAGTCAACGCAACAATAAGGAAGCCTTCAAATTATATTCATTATGGCAATATAAGCACCTGACAATATTGATGCTGTGACAAAATAGTCTCTTTCGGATCATAGCAAACATATAGGCTCCAGGACAATATAGTGTCCATGACAAAATAGCGACCAAGACAAGATTTTTAATTAAGATATAGTCACCTTGACAGTATAGCCGATAAAACAATGAAACAACAATGAAAATGTACCTGCCATAACAATATAGCTACCATGAAAATGCAGGCAACATGACAAAATTGTCACAATGAAATATAATCGCCATTACAATTTAGTTACCATAATCATATATCAATCATGATAATATCATCAGGAGGCTGACATAAACACCATCACAGTATAAAAACCATGACAATATAGTGACATGATAATATGATATCCATACACTTGCACTCACATTACCAAATAAGCCGCCATGAAAATATTGTTATCATGATCATATGATTAAAACAAAATTGTAGTTAATGACAAAATATATCCCCAACGACAAAATTAACCATAGCAATATAGCCAGCAAGTAAATATAGCGACCAAGATAATGTAGTTAGGATGGCATTATATTGAAAATAACAATACAGCCACAATGGCAATATCGTCACCATGACAATGGAGCTACCATGAAAATATAGTAACATTGACAATGTAGCTACTATGATAATAAAATCCCATGGAACATATCCACAATAACAGTTTATTTGCTAAGACACTATATCACCATGCCAATATCGCCAAAATGTTAGTCTAGGCATCATGGCAATATACCACCAGAAAAAGAAAATAAGCACCACAATGATATAGCTAACTTAACAATATAGCTACCCTGATAATATATTCAATATGAAAAGACAGTCACCTCCTTACAGTATAACAAAAATGAAAAATAGCTATCATGGCAATGTAGTCACCTATCAATATAGTCACCATGGCAATATAGTTACCATAACCATGTAATCATAACTGGAATATAACCAACATGACTATATAGTCAAGATGACATGCAACCATCATGACAATACAGGCAACATGACATTAGAGTCTCTACGACAATATTGCAATCGCTTCAACAAATTAAATGATAATATAGATATTACTGGAACACAGTCACCATGACAGTATTATCACAAATGCAATATAACCGCGATAACAAAATTATCCTACCATGAAAATTTAGCCACCCTGCCACTGCAATATAGCTAACATAATAATACATTCACTACGACAGTACTGAAACCATGACAATATAGCATATCATGACAATGTAGTCACCTGATGACAGTCGCGCACCAGCTACCGACGTGTACGGAGCTGCTGTCGTCTTTCAGAGCTAGGTTGTAGCTATTCCTCCCTGCGTTGTCGCTACCCTTGCTTTGTTTTGAAGGTTTTATCTTATATGATCATGATTGGTGTATGATTATCGAAACCATAATGTGATATCGTTTGTATTTCATTGTAATGAATTTGTCATAGTAACTATATTTTCATGTAAGCTATATTGTTATGGTAGGTACATTTTCATGGTTGTTCCACTGTTTTATTGGCTATACTGTCAAGGTGACTGTATTGTGATGATAAATCCTGTCTTCTTCGCTATTTTGTCATAGAGACTATATTCTCTTGGACGCTATATGTTTGCTATGATCCAAAAATGACTATTTTGTCACAGTATCTATATTTTCATGTGGCTGTATTCTCAGAGTGGATATAATTTATAAATGCGTTTATTGTTGCGTTGACTATATTGTCATATCATTTATGTGATCATGGTGGCTTTATTGTTATGGTGAATATATTAGCGTCTTGACTATATTATCAGAATGGCGAAACTGTCACTTTAAAGATATTCATATGGAGGCTATATTTTCACGACAAATATATTTATATGGACGCTATATTTTCATGATGTTCATGTACTCATTGTATATTCATTATCAAGGTGACGCTAATGTCCTGGCGATTGATTTATATCGAGAGATTATTGTCATGGTGGCTGTACTGTCTTGATGGCTGTATAGTCGTTTGCTATTTTTTCAATAGTACTCTTTTTGTGAAGATGGCTTTATTGTCAGTGAAGCTGGAGAATCGTGGGGAACATATTTTCATAGTTGCAGTATTGTCATTATGAACATACCGTCGTTCTGGTTATCATCTCTTTTTCTTTACGTTGCTATGATGTATATATCGTCACCTTGACTATAGTGGCAAGGTGATCTTTTTTATAGGTGCTATACTGTCATTTTCTAATCATGCATATTTTGTCACAAGCGATATATCATTTTGATAACTTTATTATTAAGGTGACAGTATTTTAATAGCGACTATATTGTCATAATGACTATAATCTCAGAGTGGCTATATTGCCATGGTCACTATTTTATCATGATATTTATGTCATAGTGACTGTATTTTCATGGCAGCTTTTTAATGGTGTATAAAATTTTGTCCCTGAGGTTATACCATAATAGAAGCGAAATTTTTATTTTTCATTAAATGATCAAGTGACTACATTGTCATGATATGCTATATTGTTATGGTTTCAGTACTGTCGTGGTGAATGTTTTGTTATTGTGGCTATATTGTAATGGAAGCCATAGTGGCAGGGTGACTATATTTTCATGGTAGGATCATTTTATTATGACGATTATATAACATTTCTGAGTATATTGTCATCGTGATTGTGTTGCCATAATATCTATATTGTCATTTAACTTGTTGAATTAGTGGCAATATTGTCTTAGAGACTGTATTTTGATGTTTTCTGTATTGTCATGGTAGTTGTATTGTCATCGTGACTATAAGGACATGGTGACTATATTGCCATTAAGAATACATTGCTATGGTAATCATATTGCCATGATGGCTATATTGTTTGGTTACCATATTGCCATGATGGCTATATTGTTTAGTTACCATATTGCCATGATGGCTATTTGTCATTTTTTTTCTTTTATATTTCAAGGAGGTGGCTGTCTTTTAATGTTACCTATATTGTCAGAGTAGTATATTGTCAAGTTAGCTATATCGTTGTGATGAGTATTTTTTCTGTTGATATATTGCCATGATGGCTATACTAACATTTTAGAGATATTGGCATGGTGATATATCGTCTTAGCAGCTAAACTCTTGTTGTGGCTATCTTTTGGGTATTTTCTATCTTGAATATTTTGCCATGGCAGCTACATTATCAACGTTACTATATTTTCATGGTAGCTATATTGTCATGGTGACGACATTGGCACGGTGGCTGTATTGTAATTCTCAATACAATGCTCGCTACATTATCTTGGTCGCTATAACAAGTTGATGGCTATATTGCTATGATTAATTTTGTCGTTGGGGATATATTTGTCACTACCTACAATATTGTTGTGATTATATGATCATGATAACAATATATTCATGGCGGCTTCTTTGGTATTGTAAGTGTAAGTGTATGGATATCATATCATCATGTCACTTATACTGTCATGGTTTTTATACTGTGATATTGTTTATGTCAACCTGCTGATTATATGATCATGATTGGTCTATGATTATGGTAACTATATTGTAATGCCGATGATATTTCATTATGATAATTTTGTCATGTTGACTAAAATTTCATGACATCTATAATGTTTTGGCAGGTACAGTTTCATGATTGTTACATTGTTTTATGGTCTATACTGTCAAGGTGTCTATATTATAATGATATATCCTGTCTTGGTCGCTATTTTGTCATAGAGACTATGTTGTCCTGCCGGCTATATGTTTGCTATGATTCAAAAGCGACTATTTGTCACAGTATCTATATTGTCATGTAGTTATACTGCCATAGTGAATATGATTTGTATATTTCTTTTTTGCTTCTTTGACTGTATTGTCACATCAGTTATATGATCACTGTGGCTATATTGTTATAGTGAATAAATTGCCGTCATGACTATATTATCATAATGGCCAGATTATCATGGCAGACATGTTGACATGGAGGCTATATTTTCATGATATTTATATAGTCATTGTAAGTTTATTATCAAGGTGACTAATGACATGGTGATGATTTGTATCGTGACATTATTATCATGGTGGCTGAACTATGATGGTGGCTATATTCTCGTTTGCTGTATTTTCAATGTTGCTCTTTTGTGAATATGGCTTTGTTGTCAGTGTAGCTATAGTGTCATGGGGAACATATTTTCATAGTGGCAGTATTGTCATTATGACCATACCGTCATTTTGGCTATCTTTTCATTTTAGTTACATTGCTATAATGTATATATCGTCACCTTAGCTATATTGGCAAGGTGATCTTTTTATAGGTGATATATTGTCATTATTTAACTCTTGCATACTTTGTCATAAGCGAAATATTATCATGATAATTATATTTTTATGGTGACAATATTGTCATAGCGACTATATTATCATTATGACTATAATGTCACAGTGGCTATATTGCCAAGATAACTATATTGTCATGGTGACTTTTTTATCATGATTTTTATAATGTCATAATGACTGTATTTTCGTAGAAGCTTTTTTAATGGTGTTGATATTGCCCTTGAGGATATACCATTATAGAAGAGAAATTGTCATTTTGATTAAATTATCAGCTGACTACATTGCCATGATATGCTATACTGTTATGGTTTCAGTACTGTCATGGTAAATCTTTTATTACTGTTTCTACATTGCAATGGAAACCAAAATGGTAGGTGGCTATATTTTCATGGTAGGATAATTTTATCATGGCGATTATATTGCATTTCTGAGTATATTGTCATGGTGACTATGTTGCCATAATATCTATATTGTCATATAATTTGTCAAATTGATGGCAATATTGTCTTAGAGACGGTACTGTCATGTTATCTGTATTGTCACGGTGGTTGTATTGTCAACGTGACTATATAGTCATGTTGGCTACATTGTCGTTAAGATCACATTGTTATGGTAACTCTATTACCATAGTGGCTGTATTGTTAAATCACTATATCGCCATGATGGCTATTTGTCATTTTTGTTATATAACAAGGAGGTGACTGTCTTTTCATGTTGGCAATATTGTCAGAATAGCTATATTGTCGAGTAGTGGGTATATATATTTCTTTTCTGGCGGTATATTATCATGATGGCAATAATAACATTTTGGCGATATTGGCATAGCGATATAGTGTTTTAGCAGCTAAACTCTTGTTGTGGATATTTTTCAATTGTATATTTTATAATGGTAGCTACATAGTCAAGGTTACTATATTTTCATGGTAGCTACATTGTCATGGTGAAGACATTGGCATAGGTGGTTGTATTCTTACTTTCAATATAATGCAGTCCGCTACATTATCTTGGTCGCTATAACAAGTTGATGGCTATATTGCTATGATTAATTTTGTCGTTGGGGATATATTTGTCACTACCTACAATATTGTTGTGATTATATGATCATGATAACAATATATTCATGGCGGCTTCTTTGGTATTGTAAGTGTAAGTGTATGGATATCATATCATCATGTCACTTATACTGTCATGGTTTTTATACTGTGATATTGTTTATGTCAACCTGCTGATTATATGATCATGATTGGTCTATGATTATGGTAACTATATTGTAATGCCGATGATATTTCATTATGATAATTTTGTCATGTTGACTAAAATTTCATGACATCTATAATGTTTTGGCAGGTACAGTTTCATGATTGTTACATTGTTTTATGGTCTATACTGTCAAGGTGTCTATATTATAATGATATATCCTGTCTTGGTCGCTATTTTGTCATAGAGACTATGTTGTCCTGCCGGCTATATGTTTGCTATGATTCAAAAGCGACTATTTGTCACAGTATCTATATTGTCATGTAGTTATACTGCCATAGTGAATATGATTTGTATATTTCTTTTTTGCTTCTTTGACTGTATTGTCACATCAGTTATATGATCACTGTGGCTATATTGTTATAGTGAATAAATTGCCGTCATGACTATATTATCATAATGGCCAGATTATCATGGCAGACATGTTGACATGGAGGCTATATTTTCATGATATTTATATAGTCATTGTAAGTTTATTATCAAGGTGACTAATGACATGGTGATGATTTGTATCGTGACATTATTATCATGGTGGCTGAAATATGATGGTGGCTATATTCTCGTTTGCTGTATTTTCAATGTTGCTCTTTTGTGAATATGGCTTTGTTGTCAGTGTAGCTATAGTGTCATGGGGAACATATTTTCATAGTGGCAGTATTGTCATTATGACCATACCGTCATTTTGGCTATCTTCTCATTTTAGTTACATTGCTATAATGTATATATCGTCACCTTAGCTATATTGGCAAGGTGATCTTTTTATAGGTGATATATTGTCATTATTTAACTCTTGCATACTTTGTCATAAGCGAAATATTATCATGATAATTATATTTTATGGTGACAATATTGTCATAGCGACTATATTATCATTATGACTATAATGTCACAGTGGCTATATTGCCAAGATAACTATATTGTCATGGTGACTTTTTTATCATGATTTTTATAATGTCATAATGATTGTATTTTCGTAGAAAGCTTTTTTAATGGTGTTGATATTGCCCTTGAGGATATACCATTATAGAAGAGAAATTGTCATTTTGATTAAATTATTTGGTGACTACATTGCCATGATATGCTATACTGTTATGGTTTCAGTACTGTCATGGTAAATCTTTTATTACTGTTTCTACATTGCAATGGAAACCAAAATGGTAGGTGGCTATATTTTCATGGTAGGATAATTTTATCATGGCGATTATATTGCATTTCTGAGTATATTGTCATGGTGACTATGTTGCCATAATATCTATATTGTCATATAATTTGTCAAATTGATGGCAATATTGTCTTAGAGACGGTACTGTCATGTTATCTGTATTGTCACGTTGGTTGTATTGTCAACGTGACTATATAGTCATGTTGGCTACATTGTCGTTAAGATCACATTGTTATGCTAACTATATTACCATAGTGGCTGTATTGTTAAATCCCTATATCGCCATGATGGCTATTTGTCATTTTTGTTATATAACAAGGAGGTGACTGTCTTTTCATGTTGGCAATATTGTCAGAATAGCTATATTGTCGAGTATTGGGTATATATATTTCTTTTCTGGCGGTATATTATCATGATGGCAATAATAACATTTTGGCGATATTGGCATAGCGATATAGTGTTTTAGCAGCTAAACTCTTGTTGTGGATATTTTTCAATTGTATATTTTATCACTGTAGCTACATAGTCAAGGTTACTATATTTTCATGGTAGCTACATTGTCATGGTGAAGACATTGGCATGGTGGTTGTATTCTTACTTTCAATATAATGCCGTCCTGGCTACATTATCTTGGTCGCTATATCAACTTGATGGCTATATTGTTATGGTTAATTTTGTCTTTCGGGATATATTTTGTAATTAGTGACAATACTGTTGTGATTATATGATCATGATAATATTTTCATGAAAACTTATGTGGTATTGTAAGTGTAAGTGAATGGATATCATCTCATCATGTCACTTAAATTGTCATGGTTTTTACACTATGATCTTGTTTATGTCAACCTGCTGATTATATAATCATGATTGGTGTATGATTATGGTAACTATATTGTAATGTCGTTTTATTTCATTGTGATAATTTTGTCATGTTGACTACAATTCCATGACAGCTATAATGTTATGACCATATCATGATGATAAATCCTGTCTGAGTCACTGTTTTTTCACAGAGACTATATTGTCCTGGAGTCTATATTTTGCTATGATCCGAAAACGACTATCTATTAACAGTATCTATATTGTTAGGTGGTTATATTGCCATTGTGAATATAAGTTGAATGTTTCTATATTTTTGCTTTGATTATATTGTCATATCAGTTATATGATCATGGTAGCTTTATTGTCATAGTGAATAGATTGTCGTCGTGACTATATTTTCATAATGGCTAAATTGTCATAGGAAATATCTTGACATGGGGGCTATATTTTCATGATATTTATAAAGTGAAGAGGGTGGTGAGAGTAATTGAGCTTGGGAAGGAGACTTGTCTGAGGAATTACCAGGAGAGACTGAGTACAGAATGGAGAAAGGTGAGAACAATGGAAGTAAGGAGAGTGGGGGAGGAATGGGATGTATTTAGGGGATCAGTGATGGATTGCGCAAAAGATGCTTGTGGCATGAGAAGAGTGGGAGGTGAGTTGATTAGAAATGGTAGTGAGTGGTGTGATGAAGAAGTAAGACTTTTAGTGAAAGAGAAGAGAGAGGCATTTGGACGATTTTTGAAGGGAAAAAATGCAATTGAGTGGGAGATGTATGAAAGAAAGAGACAGGAGGTCAAGAGAAAGGTGCAAGAGGTGAAAAAGAAGGCAAATGAGAGTTGGGGTGAGAGAGTATCATTGAATTTTAGGGAGAATAAAAAGATGTTCTGGAAGGAGGTAGATAAAGTGCGTAAGACAAGGGAGCAAATGGGAACTTCAGTGAAGGGCGCAAATGGGGAGGTGATAACAAGTTGTGGTGATGTGAGAAGGAGATGGAGTGAGTATTTTGAAGGTTTGTTGAATGTGTCTGATGATAGAGTGGCAGATATAGGGTGTTTTGGTCGAGGTGGTGTGCAAAGTGAGAGGGTTAGGGAAAATGATTTGGTAAACAGAGAAGAGGTAGTAAAAGCTTTGCGGAAAATGAAAGCCGGCAAGGCAGCAGGTTTGAATGGTATTGCAGTGGAATTTATCAAAAAAGGGGGTGACTGTATTATTGACTGGTTGGTAAGGTTATTTAATGTATGTATGACTCATGATGAGGTGCCTGAGGATTGGCGGAATGCGTGCATAGTGCCATTGTACAAAGGAAAAGGGGATAAGAGTAAGTGCTCAAATTACAGAGGTATAACTTTGTTGAGTATTCCTGGTAAATTATATGGGAGGGTATTGATTGAGAGGGTGAAGGCTTGTACAGAGCATCAGACTGGGGGAGAGCAGTGTGGTTTCAGAAGTGGTAGAGGATTTGTGATTCAGGTGTTTGCTTCGAAGAATATATGCGAGAAATACTTAGAAAAGCAAATGGATTTGTATGTAGCATTTATGGATCTGGAGAAGGCATATGACAGAGTTGATAGAGATGCTCTGTGGAAGGTATTAAGAATATATGGTCTGGGAGGCAAGTTGTTAGAAGCAGTGAAAAGTTTTTATCGAGGATGTAAGGCATGTGTACGTGTAGGAAGAGAGGAAAGTGATTGGTTCTCAGTGAATATGGGTTTGCAGCAGGGGTGTGTGATGTCTCCATGGTTGTTTAATTTGTTTATGGATGGGGTTGTTAGGGAGGTGAATGCAAGAGTTTTGGAAAGAGGGGCAAGTATGAAGTCTGTTGTGGATGAGAGAGCTTGGGAAGTGAGTCAGTTGTTGTTCGCTGATGATACAGCGCTGGTGGCTGATTCATGTGAGAAACTGCAGAAGCTGGTGACTGAGTTTGGTAAAGTATGTGAAAGAAGAAAGTTAAGAGTAATTGTGAATAAGAGCAAGGTTATTAGGTACAGTAGGGTTGAGGGTCAAGTCAATTGGGAGGTAAGTTTCAATGGAGAAAAACTGGAGGAAGTAAAGAGTTTTAGATATCTGGGCGTGGATCTGGCATCGGATGGAACCATGGAAGCGGAAGTGGATCATAGGGTGGGGGAGGGGGCGAAAATTCTGGGGGCCTTGAAGAATGTGTGGAAGTCGAGAACATTATCTCCTAAAGCAAAAATGGGTATGTTTGAAGGAATAGTGGTTCCAACAATGTTGTATGGTTGCGAAGCGTGGGCTATGGATAGAGTTGTGCGCAGGAGGATGGATGTGCTGGAAATGAGATGTTTGAGGACAATGTGTGGTGTGAGGTGGTTTGATCGAGTAAGTAACGTAAGGGTAAGAGAGATGTGTGGAAATGAAAAGGGCGTGGTTGAGAGAGCAGAAGAGGGTGTTTTTAAATGGTTTGGGCACATGGAGAGAATGAGTGAGGAGAGATTGACCAAGAGGATATATGTGTCGGAGGTTGAGGGAACGAGGAGAAGTGGGAGACCAAATTGTAGGTGGAAAGATGGAGTGAAAAAGATTTTGTGTGATCGGGGCCTGAACATGCAGGAGGGTGAAAGGAGGGCAAGGAATAGAGTGAATTGGATCGATGTGGTATACCGGGGTTGACGTGCTGTCAGTGGATTGAATCAGGGCATGTGAAACGTCTGGGGTAAACCATGGAAAGCTTTGTAGGTATGTATATTTGCGTGTGTGGACGTATGTATATACATGTGTAGGGGGGTGGGTTGGGCCATTTCTTTCGTCTGTTTCCTTGCGCTACCTCGCAAACGCGGGAGACAGCGACAAAGCAAAAAAAAAAAAAATTATAAAGTCATTGTAAGATTACTGTCAAGGTGACTCTATTGTCCTGGTGATTGAGTTATATCGTGATATTATTGTCAAGATGGCTGTATCGTCAAGGTGGCTATGTTGTAGTTTGCTGTATTTCAATTTTACGCTTTTGTGAAGATAGCTTTACTGTCAGTGTACCTATAGTGTCATGGAGAATATATTTTCATAGTGGAATTATTGTCATTAAAAACATACTGTCATTTTGGCCATCTCCTTATTTTGGTTACATTTCTATAATATATATATCATCACCTTGGCTATATTAGCAACATGATCTTTTTTTACGGTTGCTATATTTTCCTTTCTTTTAATCATGCAATTTTTGTCGTAAGTGATACATTATCATGATAACTATAACATTCCGGTAACTATACATTGGCATTTTGACTATATTGTTATTACGACAATGATATCATGTTGGATATCTTGTCAAATTAACTTTATTATCATGGTGTCTATTTCATCATGATGGTTATAATGTCATGGTGACTACATTTTCACGGTAGCTTTTATAGTGGTGTTGGGTTTGCCCTTGAGGATGTATCATTATAAAACGAGTTTCTCATTTTGATTAAATCATTAGGGGACTACAATGTCGTGATATGCTACATTGTTATGGTTTCAGGAATGTCATTGTATATGTTTTATTATGTTAGCTATATTCGAATGGAAGCCATAGTGGCAGAGTGGCTATATTTTCATAATATAATCATTTTGTTATGTCGATTATATTCCACTTGTGTGTATATTGTCATGGTGACTGTTGCCATAATATCTATACTGTCATTTGATTTGTTGAATTGGTGGCTATATTGTCATAATGTAATTTCATGGTTCTTGTATTGTCTTGGTGGTTGTATTGTCATCATGTCTATATGGTCATGGTAGTTATATTTCAGTGAAGATTATATTGATATGGTAACTATATTGCATGGTGGCTATATTGTTAAATGAATATATTGCCATGATGGCTATTTGTTATTTTTTGTTATATTACAAGGGGTTGATTGTCTTTTCATGTTGCCTATATATCAGGGGACGTATATTGTTATCATAAGATTACAGTCATAAAGACAATAGAGTCGCCATGCCAATATTTTCACCTTAATGATATGGGTATCATGATAATATATCGCTTATACCAGAATATGCACGATTAAAAAATGACAATATACCAGCGATAAAAAGATCACCTTCCCAATATAGCCAAGGTGACGATATATATAACATAACAATGTAACCCAAATCAGAAGATAACCTAAATGACTCTATTTCATAATGACATTTGCGTCACTATGAAAATTTGTTCCCAATGAAAGTATAGCTACACTGACATTAAAGCCATATTCACTAAATAGTAACATTGAAAACGCATCAACGACAACATAGCCACCATGATTGTACAGCCACCATAACAATAATGTTACAACATAAATCAATCACTGTGATATTAGAGTAAACTTGAAAAAAATTTTACAATTACCATAAAAGTATCATGAGAATATGGCATCCATATCAACATATTTCCCATGACAATTTAGCCATTATGATATGATACTCAAAACTACAATATATTCACTATAACAACAAAGTCACCATAGCCATATAACTGATATAACAATATAGTCAACGCAACATTAAAGAAACATCCAGAATATGTTCACAAAGTCAATATAGCCACCTGACAATATAAATACCGTGACAAAACAGTCGCTTTCGGATCATAGGAAACATAAAGCCTCTAAAATATATAGTGTCCAGGACACAATAGCGTCCAAAACAGAATTTATCAATACTATACAGCCGCCTTGACAGTATAGCCCATAAAACAATGTCACAACCATGAAAATGTACCTGCCATACCAATATAACTACTATCAAAATGAAGTCAACATACCAAAATGATCCAAAAAGATATTGCCATTGCTATATAGTTACAATAATCATACATTAATGATGATAATGTAATCAGCATTTTCACATAAGCACTATCACCGTTTAAAAGCATAACAGAGTAAGTTACATGATGATATGATATCCTGACAGATACACTCAAGATGCCAAATAAGCCGTCATAGAAAGATTATCATGATAATATAATCACAACCAAATTGTAGGTAAAGACAAAATACATCCCCAACGATGAAACTGACCGTAGCAATATAGCCATCAAGTTGATATAGCGACCAAGATAATGTAGCTAGGATGGCGTTATATTGAACATAACAATACACCCGCCATGCCAATATCGTCATCTTTACAATGTAGCTTGCATGAAATATAGTAACCTTGACAATGTAGGTACTATGATAATATATTCCCATGAAAAAATCCAAAATAACAGTTGGGCTGCGAACACTATATCACCATGCTAATCTTGCCAAAATTATAGTATAGCCATCATGGCAATATACCAAAAGGAAAAAAAATACCCACCACAATAAGGTAGCTAAGTTAACAATATAGCTACTCTGACAAAAAGCCACGATGGCAATATAGTTACAATAAGAATGTAATCTTAACGACAGTATAGCCATCATGACCATAGAGTCACGATGACATGACAACTATGATGACAATACAGGCAACATGACAATACAGTGTCTATGACAATATTGCCATCAATCTAATAAATCAAATGACAATATAGAAATTATGGCAACACAGTCACCATGACAATATATTCAAAAATACAATAAAATACTAATAACAAAATGATGAAACCATGAAAATATAGCCACCCTGCCACTATGGCTTCCATTGTAATGTAGCCAACACAATATACATTCACCATGACAGTACTGAAACTATAACAATATAGCACTTCATGACAATATATTCACTTCATAATTTAAACAAAATGAAATATCCGTATTTATAATGATATATCTCCAAGGATAAATCAACACCATTAAATAAGCTACAATGAAAATGTAGTCAAATGTAGTTATCTTAGCAATATAGCCACTAAGAGATTGCAGTCATAATGACAATATAGTCACCATGACAATATACTGTCACTTTAATTATAAAGTTATCAATATAATGTATCACTCATGAAAAAATATACATGATTTAAAAAAATGACAATATAGCAACTATAAAGAGATCACCTTGCCAATATAGCCAAGGTGACGATATGTAAATCTTCGCAATGTAACCAAAATGAGCAGATAGCCAAAATGACGATATGTTCATAATGACAATACTGCTACTGCGAAAATATATTCCCCATGACACTATAGCTATAAATGACAATAAAGCAATCTTCACAAAAGAGTAACATTGAAAATACGGGAAACGACAATGTAGCCACCATGACGATGCATCTATCGTGACAATAATGGCACGATATTCATCAATCGCCAGGCTATTAACCTTGATAGTAATCTTTCAATGACTTTATGAATATCATGAAAATATAGCCCTCTTGTCAACATATTTCCTATGACAATTTAGCCATTATGATAATATAGTCACGACGACAAGATATTCACTATGAAAATAAAGCTACTATTATCATATAACTGATATGACAATATAGATTTCAGGATATATTGTGTCCAGGACAATATAGAAATTACGGCAACACAGTAACCATGAGAATATACTCACAAATACAATAAAATCGTCATAACAGAATGATCCAAAGATGAATATATAGTTACCCTGCCAATATGACTTTAATTGTAATGTAACCAACATAATATACATTAAAAAATACAGTACTGAAACTATAACAATATCGCATATCATATCAATATATTCACATGATAATTTAAAAAGAAGGAAATTCTCGTTTTTACAATGTATCTTCAAGGGCAAAATCAACACCATTAAATATGCTACAATGAAAATGCAGTCAATCTGTCAATATAACCATCATCATGAAATATTCACCATGACAGTATAGTTATCTTAGCAATATAGCCAGTAAGAGATTATAGTCATATTGTCAACTTTGTCACAATGTCAATATACTGTCACCTTAATAGTAAAGTTATCACGATAATGTATCGCTTATGAAAAAATATGTATGACTAAAAAAGAGGACAACATAGCAACTATAAAAGAGATCACCTTGACAATATATCAAAGGTGAAGATATGTAAATCTTCTCAATATAACCAAAATGAATAGATAGCCAAAATGACGGTATGTTCATAATGACAATATTGCCGCTATGAAAATATATCCCCTATGACACTATAGCTACAATGACAATAAAGCAATCTTCACAAAAGAGTAACAGTGAAAATAAAGCAAACGACAATATAGCCACCATGAAAGTACAGCTACTATGACAATAATGTCACGATATAATTCACTGACTACATAAACATCATGAAAATAAGGCTTCCATGTCAACATACTTACCATGACAATTTAGCCAATATGATAATATAGTCAAGACGGCAATATATTCACTATAACAATATAGCCATGATCATATAAGTGATATGACAATAGAGTCAACGCAACAATAAGGAAGCCTTCAAATTATATTCATTATGGCAATATAAGCATCTGACAATATTGATGCTGTGACAAAATAGTCTCTTACGGATCATAGCAAATATATAGGCTCCAGGACAATATAGGGTTCATGACAAAATAGCGACCAAGACAAGATTTTTAATTAAGATATAGTCACCTTGACAGTATAGCCGATAAAACAGTGAAACAACACTGAAAATATACCTACCATAACAATATAGCTACCATGAATTTGCAGGCAACATGACAAAATTGTCAAAATGAAATATAATCGCCATTACAATTTAGTTACCATAATCATATATTAATCATGATAATATCATCAGTAGGCTGACATAAACACCATCACAGTATAAAAACCATGACAATATAGTGACATGATGATATGATATCCATACACTTGCACTCACATTACCAAATAAGCCGCCATGAAAATATTATCATGATCATATGATTAAAACAAAATTTTAGTTAATAACAA
This sequence comes from Panulirus ornatus, assembly GCF_036320965.1. Lineage (NCBI taxonomy): Eukaryota > Metazoa > Arthropoda > Malacostraca > Decapoda > Palinuridae > Panulirus > Panulirus ornatus. Next base: position 4,485,245 of record NC_092278.1, on the reverse strand, counting down.
AATATATTCCCAGCGACAAAATTAACCATAGCAATATAGCCAGCAAGTAAATATAGCGACCAAGATAATGTAGTTAGGATGGCATTATATTGAAAATAATAATACAGCCACGACGGCAATATCTTCACCATGACAATGGAGCTATCATGAAAATATAGTAACATTGACAGCGTAGCTACTATGATAATAAAATCCCAAGCAACATATCCACAATAAGAGTTTATTTGCTAAGACACTATATCACCATGCCAATATCGCCAAAATGTTAGTCTAGGCATCATGGCAATATACCACCAGAAAAAGTAAATAAGCACCACAATGATATAGCTAAGTTAACAATATAGCTACCTTGATAATATATCAATATGAAAAGACAGTCACCTCCTGACAGTATAACAAAAATGAAAAATACCTATCATGGCAATGTAGTCACCTATCAATATAGTCACCATGGCAATATAGTTACCTCAACCATGTAATCATAACTGAAAATATAATCAACATGACTATATAGTCAAGATGACATGCAACCATCATGACAATACAAGCAACATGACATTAGAGTCTCTACGACAATATTGCAATCGCTTAAACATATTAAATGATAATATAGATATTACTGGAACACAGTCACCATGACAGTATTATCACAAATGCAATATAACCGCGATAACAAAATTATCCTACCATGAAAATTTAGCCACCCTGCCACTACAATATAGCTATCATAATAATACATTCACTACGACAGTACTGAAACCATGATAATATATCATATCACGACACTGTAGTAACCTGATAACAGTCGCGCACCAGCTACCGACGTGTACAGAGCTGCTATCGTCTTTCAGGGCTATGTTGTAGCTATTCTTCCCTGCGTTGTCGCTACCCTTGGTTTGTTTTGAATACCTTATCTTATATGATCATGATTGGTGTATGATTATCGAAACCATAATGTGATATCGTTTGTATTTCATTGTAATGAGTTTGTTATAGTAACTATATTTTCATGTAAGCTATATTGTTATGGTAGGTACATTTTCATGGTTGTTCCACAATTGTATTGGGTATACTGTCAAGGTGACTGTATTGTGATGATAAATCCTGTCTTCTTCGCTATTTTGTCATAGAGATTATATTCTCTTGGACGCTATATGTTTGCTATGATCCAAAAATGAATATTTTGCCACAGTATCTATATTTTCATGTGGCTGTATTCACAGAGTGGATAAATGCATTTATTGTTGCGGTGACTATATTGTCATATCATTTATGTGATCATGGTGGCTTTATTGTTATGGTGAATATTTTAGCGTCTTGACTATATTATTAGAATGGCGAAACTGTCACTTTAAAGCTATTCATATAGAGGCCATATTTTCACGACAAATATATTTATATGGACGCTATATTTTCATGATGTTCATGTACTCATTGTATATTCATTATCAAGGTGACGCTAATGTCCTGGCGATTCATTTATATCGAGAGATTATTGTCATCGTGGCTGTACTGTCTTGATGGATGTGTAGTCGTTTCCTATTTTTTCAATATTACTCTTTTTGTGAAGATGGCTTTATTGTCAGTGACTCTGTAGAATCGTGGGGAACATATATTCATTGTTGCAGTATTTTCATTATAAACATATCGTCGTTCTGATTATCATCTCTTTTTCTTTCCTTTGCTATGATGTATATATCGTCACCTTGACTATAGTGGCAAGGTGATCTTTTTTATAAGTGCTATTCTGTCATTTTCTAATCATGCATATTTTGTTACAAGCGATATATCAATTTGATTACTTTATTATAAAGGTGACAGTATTTTGATAGCGACTATGATGTCATAATGACTATAATTTCAGAGTGGCTAATTTGCCATGGTCACTATCTTATCATGATATATATGTCATAGTGACTGCATTTTCATGGCAGCTTTTTAATGGTGTATAAAATTTTGTCCCTGAGATTATACCATAATAGAAGCGAAATCTTTATTTTTCATTAAATGATCAAGTGACTACATTGTCATGATATGCTATATTGTTATGGTTTTAGTACTGTCGTGGTGAATGTTTTGTTATTGTGGCTATATTGTAATGGAAGCCATAGTGGCAGGGTGACTATATTTTCATGGCAGGATCATTTCATTATGACGATTATATAGCATTTTTGAGTATATTGTCATCGTGATTGATTGTGTTGCCATAATATCTATATTGTCATTTAACTTGTTGAATTGGTGGCAATATTGTCTTAGAGACTGCATTTTGATGTTTTCTGTATTGTCATGGTAGTTGTATTGTCATCGTGACTATAAGGACATGGTGACTATATTGCCATTAAGAATACATTGCTATGGTAATCTTATTGCCATGAAGGCTATATTGTTTGGTTACCATATTGCCATGATGGCTATATTGTTTAGTTACCATATTGCCATGATGGCTATCTCTCATTTCTTTTTCTTTTATATTTCAAGGAGGTGGTTGTCTTTTAACGTTACCTATATTGTCAGAGTAGTAAATTCTCAAGTTAGCTGTATCGTTGTGATGAGTATTTTTTCTGTTGATATATTGCCATGATGGCTATGCTAACATTTTAGAGATATTGGCATGGTGATGTATCGTCTTAGCAGCTAAACTCTTGTTGTGGCTATCTTTTGGGTATTTTCTATCTTGAATATTTTGCCATGGCCTCTACATTATCAAAGTTACTATATTTTCATGGTAGCTATATTGTCATGGTGACGACATTGGCAAAGTTGCTGTATTGTAATTCTCAATACAATGCTCGCGACATTATCTTGGTCGCTATAACAAGTTGATGGCTATTTTGTCATAGAGACTATATTCTCTTGGACGCTATATGTTTGCTATGATCCAAAAATGACTATTTTGTCACAGTATCTATATTTTCATGTGGCTGTATTCTCAGAGTGGATATAATTTATAAATGCGTTTATTGTTGCGTTGACTATATTGTCATATCATTTATGTGATCATAGTGGCTTTATTGTTATGGTGAATATATTAGCGTCTTGACTATATTATCAGAATGGCGAAACTGTCACTTTAAAGATATTCTTATGGAGGCTATATTTTCACGACAAATATATTTATATGGACGCTATATTTTCATGATGTTCATGTACTCATTGTATATTCATTATCAAGGTGACGCTAATGTACTGGCGATTGATTTATATCGAGAGATTATTGTCATCGTAGCGGCTCTGTCTTGATGGCTGTATAGTCGTTTGCAATTTTTTCAATAGTACTCTTTTTGTGAAGATGGCTTTATCGTCAGTGAAGCTGGAAAATCGTGAGGAACATATTTTCATAGTCGCAGTATTGTCATTATGAACCTACCGTCGTTCTGGTTATCATCTCTTTTTCTTTACTTTGCTATGATGTATATATCGTCACCTTGACTATAGTGGCAAGGTGATCTTTTTATAGGTGCTATACTGTCATTTTCTAATCATGCATCTTTTGTCACAAGCGATATATGATTTTGATAACTTTATTATTAAGGTGACAGTATTTTAATAGCGACTATATTGTCATAATGACTATAATCTCAGAGTGGCTATATTGCCATGGTCACTATTTTTTCATGATATTTATGTCATAGTGACTGTATTTTCATGGCAGCTTTTTAATGGTGTATAAAATTTTGTCCCTGAGGTTATACTATAATAGAAGCGAGATTTTCATATTTCATTAAATGATCAAGTGACTACATTGTCATGATATGCTATATTGTTATGGTTTCAGTACTGTCGTGGTGAATGTTTTGTTATTGTGGCTATATTGTAATGGAAGCCATAGTGGCAGGGTGACTATATTTTCATGGTAGGATCATTTTATTATGACGATTATATAACATTTCTGAGTATATTGTCATCGTGATTGTGTTGCCATAATATCTATATTGTCATTTAACTTGTTGAATTAGTGGCAATATTGTCTTAGAGACTGTATTTTGATGTTTTCTGTATTGTCATGGTAGTTGTATTGTCATCGTGACTATAAGGACATGGTGACTATATTGCCATTAAGAATACATTGCTATGGTAATCATATTGTCATGATGGCTATATTGTTTGGTTACCATATTGCCATGATGGCTATATTGTTTAGTTACCATATTGCCATGATGGCTATTTGTCATTTTTTTTTCTTTTATATTTCAAGGAGGTGGCTGTCTTTTAATGTTACCTATATTTTCAGAGTAGTATATTGTCAAGTTAGCTATATCGTTGTGATGAGTATTTTTTCTGTTGATATATTGCCATGATGGCTATACTAACATTTTAGAGATATTGGCATGGTGATATATCGTCTTAGCAGCTAAACTCTTGTTGTGGCTATCTTTTGGGTATTTTCTATCTTGAATATTTTGCCATGGCAGCTACATTATCAACGTTACTATATTTTCATGGTAGCTATATTGTCATGGTGACGACATTGGCACGGTGGCTGTATTGTAATTCTCAATACAATGCTCGCTACATTATCTTGGTCGCTATAACAAGTTGATGGCTATATTGCTATGATTAATTTTGTCGTTGGGGATATATTTGTCACTACCTACAATATTGTTGTGATTATATGATCATGATAACAATATATTCATGGCGGCTTCTTTGGTATTGTAAGTGTAAGTGTATGGATATCATATCATCATGTCACTTATACTGTCATGGTTTTTATACTGTGATATTGTTTATGTCAACCTGCTGATTATATGATCATGATTGGTCTATGATTATGGTAACTATATTGTAATGCCGATGATATTTCATTATGATAATTTTGTCATGTTGACTAAAATTTCATGACATCTATAATGTTTTGGCAGGTACAGTTTCATGATTGTTACATTGTTTTATGGTCTATACTGTCAAGGTGTCTATATTATAATGATATATCCTGTCTTGGTCGCTATTTTGTCATAGAGACTATGTTGTCCTGCCGGCTATATGTTTGCTATGATTCAAAAGCGACTATTTGTCACAGTATCTATATTGTCATGTAGTTATACTGCCATAGTGAATATGATTTGTATATTTCTTTTTTGCTTCTTTGACTGTATTGTCACATCAGTTATATGATCACTGTGGCTATATTGTTATAGTGAATAAATTGCCGTCATGACTATATTATCATAATGGCCAGATTATCATGGCAGACATGTTGACATGGAGGCTATATTTTCATGATATTTATATAGTCATTGTAAGTTTATTATCAAGGTGACTAATGACATGGTGATGATTTGTATCGTGACATTATTATCATGGTGGCTGAACTATGATGGTGGCTATATTCTCGTTTGCTGTATTTTCAATGTTGCTCTTTTGTGAATATGGCTTTGTTGTCAGTGTAGCTATAGTGTCATGGGGAACATATTTTCATAGTGGCAGTATTGTCATTATGACCATACCGTCATTTTGGCTATCTTCTCATTTTAGTTACATTGCTATAATGTATATATCGTCACCTTAGCTATATTGGCAAGGTGATCTTTTTATAGGTGATATATTGTCATTATTTAACTCTTGCATACTTTGTCATAAGCGAAAATTATCATGATAATTATATTTTTTATGGTGACAATATTGTCATAGCGACTATATTATCATTATGACTATAATGTCACAGTGACTATATTGCCAAGATAACTATATTGTCATGGTGACTTTTTTATCATGATTTTTATAATGTCATAATGACTGTATTTTCGTAGAAGGTTTTTTAATGGTGTTCATATTGCCCTTGAGGATATACCATTATAGAAGAGAAATTGTCATTTTGATTAAATTATCAGCTGACTACATTGCCATGATATGTTATACTGTTATGATTTCAGTACCTTCATGGTAAATCTTTTATTACTGTCTCTACATTGCAATGAAAACCAAAATGGTAGGTGGCTATATTTTCATGGTAGGATAATTTTATTATTGAGATTATATTGCATTTCTGAGTATATTGTCATGGTGACTATGTTTCCATAATATCTATATTGTCATATAATTTGTCAATTTGATGGTAATATTGTCTTAGAGACGGTACTGTCATGTTATCTGTATTTTCACGGTGGTTGTATTGTCATGTTGGCTACATTGTCGTTAATATCACATTGTTATGCTAACTATATTACCATAGTGGCTGTATTGTTAAATCACTATATCGCCATTATGGCTATTTGTAATTTTTGTGATATAACAAGAAGGTGAGTGTCTTTTCATGTTGGCAATATTGTCAGAATAGCTATATTGTCGAGTATTGGGTATATATATTTCTTTTCTGGCGGTATATTATCATGATGGCAATAATAACATTTTGGAGATATTGGCATAGCGATATAGTGTTTTAGCAGCTAAACTCTTGTTGTGGATATTTTTCAATTGTATATTTTAACACTGTAGCTACATAGTCAAGGTTACTACATTTTCATAGTAGCTACATTTTTATGGTGAAGACATTGGCATGGTGGTTGTATTCTTACTTTCAATATAATGCCGTCCTGGCTACATTATCTTGGTCGATATATCAACTTGATGGCTATATTGTTATGGTTAATTTTGTCTTTCGGGATATGTTTTGTAATTAGTGTCAATACTGTTGTGATTATATGATCATGATAATATTTTCATGAAAACTTATGTGGTATTGCAAGTGTAAGTGAATGGATATCATCTCATCATGTCACTTAAATTGTCATGGTTTTTACACTATGATCTTGTTTACGTCAACCTGCTGATTATATAATCATGATTAGTGTATGATTATGGTAACTATCTTGTAATGTCGATTTATTTCATTGTGATATTTTGTCATGTTGACTACAATTCCATGACAGCTATAATGTTATGACCATATCATGATGATAAATCCTATCTGAGTCACTGTTTTTTCACAGAGACTATATTGTCCTAGAGTCTATATTTTTGCTATGATCCGAAAACGACTATCTATTAACAGTATCTATATTGTCAGGTGGTTATATTGCCATTGTGAATATAAGTTGAATGTTTCTATATTTTTGCTTTGATTATATTGTCATATCAGTTATATGATCATGGTAGCTTTATTGTCATAGTGAATAGATTGTCGTCGTGACTATATTTTCATAATGGCTAAATTGTCATAGCAAATATCTTGACATGGGGGCTATATTTTCATGATATTTATAAAGTCATTGTAAGATTACTGTCAAGGTGACTCTATTGTCCTGGTGATTGAGTTATATCGTGATATTATTGTCAAGATGGCTGTATTGTCATGCTGGCTATATTGTAGTTTGCTGTATTTTAATTTTTCGCTTTTGTGAAGATAGCTTTACTGTCAGTGGACCTACAGTGTCATGGAGAATATATTTTCATAGTGGAATTATTGTCATTATGAACATACTGTCATTTTGGCCATCTCCTTATTTTGGTTACATTTCTATCATATATATATCATCAAAACTCCTTAGCTATATTAGCAACGTGATCGTTTTCTACTGTTGCTATATTTTCATTTTTTAATCATGCATTTTTTGTCGTAAGTGATATATTATCATGATAACTATAACATTCCGGTAACTATATATTGGCATTTTGACTATATTGTTATTATGACAATGATATCATGTTGGATATCTTGCCAAAGTAACTTTATTGTCATGGTGTCTATTTCATCATGATGGTTATAATGTCATGGTGACTACATTTTCACGGTAGCTTTTATATTGGTGTTGGGTTTGCCCTTGAGGATGTATCATTATAAAACGAGATTCTCATTTTGATTAAATCATTAGGTGACTACATTGTCGTGATATGCTATATTGCAATGGTGTCAGGAATGTCATTATATATGTATTATTATGTTGGCTATATTCCAATGGAAGCCATAGTGGCAGAGTGGCTATATTTTCATAATATAATCATTTTGTTATGTCGATTATATTCCACTTGTGTGTATATTGTCATGGTGACTGTTGCCATAATATCTATACTGTCATTTGATTTGTTGAATTGGTGGCTGTATTGTCATAATGTAATGTCATGGTTCCTGTATTGTCTTGGTGGTTGTATTGTCATCGTATCTATATGGTCATGGTAGTTATATTTCCATTAAAATTATATTGATATGGTAACTATATTGCCATGGTGGCTATATTGTTAAATGAATATATAGTCACTAAGAGATTATAGTCATATTGTCAACATTGTGACAATGACAATATACTATCACCTTGATAGTAAAGTTATCACGATAATGTATCGCTTATGAAAAAATATACATGACAAAAAAAATGACAACATAGCAACTATAAAAGAGATAACCTTGACAGTATAGCCAAGGTGACGATATGTAAATCTTCGCAATATAACCAAAATGAGTAGATATCCAAAATGACGTTATGTTCATAATGAAAATACTGCTGCTACGAAAATATATCCCCTATGACACTATAGCTACAATGACAATAAAGCAATCTTGACAAAAGATAGCATTGAAAATACAGGAAACGACAATATAGCCACCATGAAAGTACAGCCACAATGACAATAATGTCACGATATAATTCACGGACTATATAAACTTCATGAAAATAAGGCTTCCATGTCAACATACTTACCATGACACTTTAGCCAACATGATAATATAGTCAAGACGGCAATATATTCACTATAACAATATAGCCATGATCTTATAAGTGATATGGCAATACAGTCAACGTAATAATCAGGAAGCCTTCAAATTATATTCATTATGGCAATATAAGCACCTGACAATATTGATGCTGTGACAAAATAGTATCTTTCGGATCATAGCAAACATATAGGCTCCAGGACAATATAGTGTCCATGACAAAATAGCGACCAAGACAAGATTTTTAATTAAGATATAGTCACCTTGACAGTTTAGCCGATAAAACATTGAAACTACAATGAAAATGTACCTTCTATAACAATATAGCTACCATGAAAATGCAGGCAACATGACAAAATTGTTACAATGAAATATAATCGCCATTACAATTTAGTTACCATAATCATATATCAATCATGATAATATCATCAGGAGGCTGACATAAACACCATCACAGTATAAAAACCATGACAATATAGTGACATGATAAAATGATATCCATACACTTGCACTCACATTACCAAATAAGCCGCCATGAAAATATTGTTATCATGATCATATGATTAAAACAAAATTGTAGTTAATGACAAAATATATCCCCAACGACAAAATTAACCATAGCAATATAGCCAGCAAGTAAATATAGCGACCAAGATAATGTAGTTAGGATGGCATTATATTGAAAATAACAATACAGCCACAATGGCAATATCGTCACCATGACAATGGAGCTACCATGAAAATATAGTAACATTGACAATGTAGCTACTATGATAATAAAATCCCATGGAACATATCCACAATAACAGTTTATTTGCTAAGACACTATATCACCATGCCAATATCGCCAAAATGTTAGTCTAGGCATCATGGCAATATACCACCAGAAAAAGAAAATAAGCACCACAATGATATAGCTAACTTAACAATATAGCTACCCTGATAATATATTCAATATGAAAAGACAGTCACCTCCTTACAGTATAACAAAAATGAAAAATAGCTATCATGGCAATGTAGTCACCTATCAATATAGTCACCATGGCAATATAGTTACCATAACCATGTAATCATAACTGGAATATAACCAACATGACTATATAGTCAAGATGACATGCAACCATCATGACAATACAAGGAACATGACATTAGAGTCTCTACGACAATATTGCAATCGCTTCAACAAATTAAATGATAATATAGATATTACTGGAACACAGTCACCATGACAGTATTATCACAAATGCAATATAACCGCGATAACAAAATTATCCTACCATGAAAATTTAGCCACCCTGCCACTGCAATATAGCTAACATAATAATACATTCACTACGACAGTACTGAAACCATGACAATATAGCATATCATGACAATGTAGTCACCTGATGACAGTCGCGCACCAGCTACCGACGTGTACGGAGCTGCTGTCGTCTTTCAGAGCTAGGTTGTAGCTATTCCTCCCTGCGTTGTCGCTACCCTTGCTTTGTTTTGAAGGTTTTATCTTATATGATCATGATTGGTGTATGATTATCGAAACCATAATGTGATATCGTTTGTATTTCATTGTAATGAATTTGTCATAGTAACTATATTTTCATGTAAGCTATATTGTTATGGTAGGTACATTTTCATGGTTGTTCCACTGTTTTATTGGCTATACTGTCAAGGGTGACTGTATTGTGATGATAAATCCTGTCTTCTTCGCTATTTTGTCATAGAGACTATATTCTCTTGGACGCTATATGTTTGCTATGATCCAAAAATGACTATTTTGTCACAGTATCTATATTTTCATGTGGCTGTATTCTCAGAGTGGATATGATTTATAAATGCGTTTATTGTTGCGTTGACTATATTGTCATATCATTTATGTGATCATGGTGGTCTTATTTATATGGTGAATATATTAGCGTCTTGACTATAATATCAGAATGGCGAAACTGTCACTTTAAAGATATTCATATGGAGGCTATATTTTCACGACAAATATATTTATATGGACGTTATATTTTCATGATGTTCATGTACTCATTGTATATTCATTGTCAAGGTGACGCTAATGTCCTGGCGATTGATTTATATCGAGAGACTATTGTCATGATGGCTTTACTGTCTTGATGGCTGTATAGTCGTTAGCTATTTTTTCAGTAGTACTCTTTTTGTGAAGGTGGCTTTATTGTCAGTGAAGCTGGAGAATCGTAGGGAACATATTTTCATAGTTGCAGTATTGTCATTATGAACATACCGTCGTTCTGGTTATCATCTCTTTTCTTTACGTTGCTATGATGTATATATCGTCACCTTGACTATAGTGGCAAGGTGATCTTTCTTATAGGTGCTATACTGTCATTTTCTAATCATGCATATTTTGTCACAAACGATATATCATTTTGATAACTTTATTATTAAGGTGACAGTATTTTACTAGCGACTATATTGTCATAATGACTATAATCTCAGAGTGGCTATATTGCCATGGTCACTATTTTATCATGTTATTCATGGCATAGTGACTGTATTTTCATAGCAGCTTTTTAATGGTGTATAAAATTTTGTCCCTGAGGTTATACCATAATAGAAGCGAAATTTTTATTTTTCATTAAATGATCAAGTGACTACATTGTCATGATATGCTATATTGTTATGGTTTTCAGTACTGTCGTGGTGAATGTTTTGTTATTGTGGCTATATTGTAATGGAAGCCATAGTGGCAGGGTGACTATATTTTCATGGTAGGATCATTTTATTATGACGATTATATAACATTTCTGAGTATATTGTCATCGTGATTGTGTTGCCATAATATCTATATTGTCATTTAACTTGTTGAATTAGTGGCAATATTGTCTTAGAGACTGTATTTTGATGTTTTCTGTATTGTCATGGTAGTTGTATTGTCATCGTGACTATAAGGACATGGTGACTATATTGCCATTAAGAATACATTGCTATGGTAATCATATTGCCATGATGGCTATATTGTTTGGTTACCATATTGCCATGATGGCTATATTGTTTAGTTACCATATTGCCATGATGGCTATTTGTCATTTTTTTTTCTTTTATATTTCAAGGAGGTGGCTGTCTTTTAATGTTACCTATATTGTCAGAGTAGTATATTGTCAAGTTAGCTATATCGTTGTGATGAGTATTTTTTCTGTTAGTATATTGCCATGATGGCTATACTAACATTTTAGAGATATTGGCATGGTGATATATCGTCTTAGCAGCTAAACTCTTGTTGTGGCTATCTTTTGGGTATTTTCTATCTTGAATATTTTGCCATGGCAGCTACATTATCAACGTTACTATATTTTCATGATAGCTATATTGTCGTGGTGACGACATTGGCACGGTGGCTATATTGCGATTGTCAATACAATGCTGCGACATTATCTTGGTCGCTATAACAAGTTGATGGCTATATTGCCATGATTAATTTTCTCGTTGGGATATATTTTTCACTACCTACAATATTGTTGTGATTATATGATCAAGATAACAATATATTCATGGCGGCTTCTTTGGTATTGTAAGTGTAAGTGAATGGATATCATCTCATCATGTCATTTAAATTGTCATGGTTTTTACACTATGATCTTGTTTATGTCAACCTGCTGATTATATAATCATGATTGGTGTATGATTATGGTAACTATATTGTAATGTCGTTTTATTTCATTGTGACATTTTTGTCATGTTGACTACAATTCCATGACAGCTATAATGTTATGACCATATCATGATGATAAGTCTTGTCTGAGTTACTGTTTTTTCACAGACACTCTATGGTCCTGAATTCTATATTTTTGCTATGATCCGAAACGACTATTTATTAACAGTATCTATATTGTCAGGTGGTTATATTGCCATTGTGAATATACGTTGAATTTTTCTATAATTTTGCTTTGATTTTATTGTCATATCAATTATATGATCATGGTAGCTTTATTGTCATAGTGAATAGATTGTCGTCGTGACTATATTTTCATAATGGGTAAATTGTAATAGCAAATATCTTGACATGGGAGCTATATTTTCATGATATTTATAAAGTCATTGTATGATTACTGTCAAGGTGACTTTATTGTCCTGGTGATTGAGTTATATCGTGATATAATTGTCAAGATGATTGTATTCTCATGGTGATTATATTGTAGTTTGCTGTATTTTTATTTTACGGTTTTGTGAATATAGCTTTACTGTCAGCGTGCCTATAGTGTCATGGAAAATATATATTCATAGTGGAATTCTTGTCATTACGAACATACTGTCATTTTGGCCATCTCCTTATTTTGGTCACATTTCTATCATATATATATATATATATATATATATATATATATCATCACCTTTTCTATATTAGCAATGTGATCTTTTTTTACTGTTAATATATTTTCATTTTTTTAATCATGCATTTTTTGTCGTAAGTGATACATTATCATGATAACTATAACATTCCGGTAACTATATATTGGCATTTTGACTATATTGTTATTATGACAATGATATTATGTTGGATATCTTGCCAAAGTAACTTTATTGTCATGGTGTCTATTTCATCATGATGGTTATAATGTCATGGTGACTACATTTTCACGGTAGCGTTTATATTGGTGCTGGGTTTGCCCTTGAGGATGTATCATTATATAACGAGATTCTCATTTTGATTAAATCATTAGTGGACTAGATTGTCGTGATATGCTATATTGTTACGGTTTCAGGAAGGTCATTGTATATTTATTATTATGTTGGCTATATTCCAATGAAAGCCATAGTGGCAGAGTGGCTATATTTTCATAATATAATAATTTTGTTATGTCGATTATATTCCACTTGTGTGTATATTGTCATGGTGACTGTTGCCATATCTATAGTGTCATTTGATTTGTTGAATTGGTGGCTATATTGTTATAATGTAATGTCATGGTTCCTGTATTGTCTTGGTGGTTGTATTGTCATCGTGTCCATATGGTCATGGTAGTTATATTTCATTAAGATTATATTGATACGGTAACTATATTGCCATGTAGGCTATATTGTTAAATGAATATATTACCATGATGGCTATTTGTTATTTTTTGTTATATTACAAAGGGGTGATTGTCTTTACATGTTGCTTATATATCAGGGTACCTACATTGTTATCGTAAGATTACAGTCATAAAGACAATATACTCGCCATGCCAATATTTTCACCTTAATGATATGGGTATCATGATAATATATCGCTTATAACAGAATATTCACGATTAAAAAAATGACAACATACCACCTATAAAAATTTCACCTTCACAATATAGCCAAGGTGACGATATATATAACATAACAGTGTAACCCAAATTAGAAGATAGCCAAAATGACTTTATGTCATAATGACAATTGCGTCACTATGAAAGTTTGTTCCCAATGAAAGTATACCTACACTGACATCAAACCCATATTCACTAAATAGTAACATTGAAAACGAATCAAACGACAATATCGCCAACATGATTGTACAGCCACCATAACAGTAATGTTACAACATAAATCAATCCCTGTGATATTAGAGTAAACTTGAAAATTTTTTTACAATTACCATAAAAGTATCATGAAAATATTGCATCCATATCAACATATTTCCCATGACAATTTAGCCATTATGATAGTATAGTCAAAACTATAATATTTTCACTATAACCAGAAAGCCACCATGGCCATATTTCTGATATAACAATATAATCAACGCAACATTAAAGAAACATTCACAATATGTTCAGAACATCAATATAGCCACCTGACAATGTAGATACCGTGACAAAATAGTTGCTTTCGGATCATAGGAAACATATAGCCTTTTAAGTACATAGTGTCCAGGAGACAATAGCGTCCAAAACAGAATTTATCAATACTATAAAACTGCCTTGACAGTATAGCCCGTAAAACAATGTCAGAACCATGAAAATGTACCTGCCATACCAATATAACTACTATCAAAATGAAGTCAACATACCAAAATGATCAAAAAAGATATTGCCATTGCTATATAGTTACAATAATCATATATTAACGATGATAATGTAATCAGCATTTTCACATAAGCACCATCACTGTTTAAAAGCATGACAGACTAAGTTACATGATGTTATGATATCCAGACAAATACACTCAAGATGCCAAATAAGCCGTTATAGAAATATTATCATGATCATATAATCACAACCAAATTGTAGGTAAAGACAAAATACATCCCCAATTATGAAACTGACCGTAGCAATATAGCCATCAAGTTGATATAGCGACCAAGATAATGTAGCCAGGATGGCGTTATATTGAACATAAAAATACATCCGCCATGCCAATATCGTCATCTTTACATTGTAGCTTGCATGAAATATAGTAACCTTGACAATGTAGGTACTATGATAATGTATTCCCATGAAAAAATATCCAAAAAACAGTTTGGCAGCGAACACTATATCACCATGCTAATCTTGACAAAATTCTAGTATAGCCATCAGGGCAATATACCGAAAAAGAATACCCACAACAATAAGATAGCTAACGTAAAAATATAGCTACTCTGACAAAAAGCCATGATGGTAATATAGTTACCATAAGAATGTAATCATGATCATAGAGTCACGATGACAAGACAACCATGATGACCATACAGGCAACATGACAATACAGTCTCTGTGACAATATTGCCATCAATTTAATAAATCAAATGACAGTATAGAAATTATTGCAACACAGTCACCATGACAATATATTCAAAAATACAATAAAATACTAATAACAAAATGATCAACCATGAAAATATAGCCACCCTGCCACTATGGCTTCCATTGTAATGTAGCCAACACAATATACATTCACCATGACAGTATTGAAACTATAACAATATAGCATATCATGACAATGTATTCACCTCATAATTTAAACAAAATGAAATATCCGTTTTCATAATGATATATCTCCAAGGGTAAATCAACACCATTAAATAAGCTACAATGAAAATGTAGTGACATGTAGTTATCTTAGCAATATAGCCACTAAGAGATTGTAGTCATAATGACAATATAGCCACCATGACAATATACTGTCATTTTAATGATATAGTTATCAAGATAATGTATCACTCATGAAAAAATATACATGATTAAAAAAATGACAATATAGCAACTATAAAGAGATCACCTTGCCAATATAGTCAAGGTGACGATATGTAAATCTTCGCAATGTAACCAAAATGAGCAGATAGCCAAAATGACGATATGTTCATAACGATAATTCTGCTACTACGAAAATATATTCCCATGACACCATAGCTACAATGAAAACAAAGCAATCTTCACAAAAGAGTAACATTGAAAATACAGGAAACGACAATATAGCCACCATGACAATGCAGGTATCTTGACAATAATGTCACGACGTACATCAATCGCCAGGCTATTAGAGTCAACTTGATAGTAATCTTTCAATAACTTTATGAATATCATGAAAATATAGCCCTCATGTCAACATATTTCCTATGACAATTTAGCCATTATGATAATATAGTCACGACGACAGGATATTCACTATGACAATAAAGCTTCCATGATCATATAACTGATATGACAATATAGATTTCAGGATATGTAGTGTCCAGGACAATATAGAAATTACTGCAACACAGTAACCATGATAATATACTCACAAATACAATAAAATCGTCATAACAAAATGATCCAACCATGAAAATATATTTACCCTGCCACTATGACTTTAATTGTAATGTAACCAACATAATATACATTCAACATGACAGTACTGAAACTATAATATATAGCATATCATGGCAATATATTTACATGATAATTTAAAAAAAAGGAAATTTTCATTTTTATGATATATCTTCAAGGAAAAAAATAAACACCATTAAATATACTACGATGAAAGTACAGTCAAACTGTCATTATAGCCATCATCATGAAATAGTCACCATGACAGCATAGTCATCTTAGCAATATAGCCACTAAGAGATTATAGTCATAATGTCAACATTGTCACAATGACAATATACTGTCACCTTAATAGTAAAGTTATAACGATAATGTATCGCTTATGAAAAAATATGCATGACTAAAGAAAATGACAATATAGCAACTATAAAAGAGATCACCTTGACAATATAGCCAAGGTGACGATATGTAAATCTTCGCAATATAACCAAAATGAGTAGATAGCCAAAATGACGATATGTTCATAATGACAATACTGCTGCTATGAAAATATATTCCCCATGACACTATAGCTACAATGACAATAAAGCAATCTTCACAAAAGAGTAACAGTGAAAATACAGCAAACGACTATATAGTAACCATGAAAGTACAGCTACTATGACAGTAATGTAACGATATAATTCACTGGCTATATGAACATCATGAAGATAAGGCTTCTATGTCAACATATTTACCATGACAATTTAGCCAATATGATAACATAGTCAAGAAGGCAATATATTCACTATAACAATATAGCTATGATCATATAAGTGATATGACAATGCAGTCAACGCAACAATAAGGAAGCCTTCAATTTATATTCATTATGGCAATATAAGCACCTGACAATATTGATGCTGTGACAAAATAGTCTCTTTCGGATCATAGCAAACATATAGGCTCCAGGACAATATAGTGTCCATGACAAAATAGCGACCAAGACAAGATTTTTAATTAAGATATAGTCACCTTGACAGTATAGCCGATAAAACAATGAAACAACAATGAAAATGTACCTGCTATAACAATATAGCTACCACGAAAATACAGGATACAAGACAAAATTGTCACAATGAAATATAATCGCCATTACAATTTACTTACCATATTCATATATCAGTCAAGATGATATCATCAGGGGGCTGAAATAAACACCACATTATAAAAACCATGACAATATAGTGACATAATAATATGATATCCATACACTTGCACTCACATTACCAAATAAGCCGCCATGAAAATCATATATCAATCAAGATGATATCATCAGGTGGCTGAAATAAACATCACATTATAAAAACCATGACAATATATTGACATGATAATATGATATCCATACACTTGCACTCACATTACCAAATAAGCCGCCATGAAAATATTGTTATCAAGATCATATGATTAAAACAAAATTGTAGTTAATGACAAAATATATCCCCAACGACAAAATTAACCATAGCAATATAGCCAGCAAGTAAATATAGCGACCAAGATAATGTAGTTTGGTTCCCATTATATTGAAAATACCAATACAGCCACATGGCAATATCGTCACCATGACAATGGAGCTACCATGAAAATATAGTAACATTGACAATGTAGCTACTATGATAATGAAATCCCATGGAACATTTCCAAAATAACAGTTTATTTGCTAAGACATTATATCACCAAGCCAACATCGCCAAAATGTTAGTCTAGTCATCATGGCAATATACTACCAGAAAAATAAATAAGCACCACAATGATATAGCTAACTTAACAATATAACTACCCTGATAATATATTCAATATGAAAAGACAGTCACCTCCTTACAGTATAACAAAAATGAAAAATAACTATCATGGCAATGAAGTCACCTATCAATATAGTCACCATGGCAATATAGATACCATAACCATGTAATCATAACTGGAATATAACCAACATGACTATATAGTCAAGATGACATGCAACCATCATGACAATACAAGCAACATGACATTAGAGTCTCTACGACAATATTGCAATCGCTTCAACAAATTAAATGATAATATAGATATTAATGGAACACAGTCACAATGACAGTATTATCACAAATTCAATATAACCGCGATAACAAAATTATCCTACCATGAAAATTTAGCCACCCTGCCACTGCAATATAGCTAACATAATAATACATTCACTACGACAGTACTGAAACCATGACAATATAGCATATCATGAGAATGTAATCACCTGATGACGGTCGCGCAACACCTACCGACGTGTACGGACCTCCTATCGTCTTTCAGAGCTAGGTTTTAGCTATTCCTCCCTGCGTTGTCACTACCTTTACTTTGTTTTGAAGGTTTTATCTTATATGATCATGATTGGTGTATGATTATCGAAACCATAATGTGATATCATTTGTATTTCATTGTAATAAATTTGTCATAGTAACTATATTTTCAAGTAATCTATATTGTTATGGTAGGTACATTTTCAAGGTTGTTCCACTATTTTATTGGCTATACTGTCAAGGTGACTGTATTGTGATGATAAATCCTGTCTTCTTAGCTATTTTACCATAGAGACTATATTCTCTTGGACGCTATTTTGTCACAGTATCTATATTTTCATGTGGCTGTATTCTCAGAGTGGATAAAATTTATAAATGCGTTTATTGTTGCGTTGACTATATTGTCATATCATTTATGTGATCATGGTGTCTTTATTGTTATGGTAAATATATTAGCGTCTTGACTATATTATCAGAATGGCGAAACTGTCACTTTAAAGATATTCATATGGAGGCTATATTTGCACGACAAATATATTTATATGGACGCTATATTTTCATGACGTTCATATACTCATTGTATATTCATTATCAAGGTGACGCTAATGCCCTGGCGATTGATTTATATCGAGAGATTATATTCATGGTGGCTGTACTGTCTTAATGGCTGTATAGTCGTTTGCTATTTTTTCAATAGTACTCTTTTTGTGAAGATGGCTTTATTGTCAGTGAAGCTGGAGAATCGTGGGGAACATTTTCATAGTTGCAGTATTGTCATTATGAACATACCGTCGTTCTGGTTATCATCTCTTTTTCTTTACGTTCCTATGATGTATATATCGTCACCTTGACTATAGTGGTAAGGTGATCTTTTTTATAGGTGCTATACTGTCATTTTCTAATCATGCATATTTTGTCACAAGCGATGTATCATTTTGATAACTTTATTATTAAGGTGACAGTATTTTAATAGCGACTATATTGTCATAATGAATATAATGTCAGAGTGGCTATATTGCCATGGTCACTATTCTATCATGATATTTATGTCAGAGTGACTGTATTTTCATGACAGCTTTTTAAAGGTGTATAAAATTTTGTCCCTGAGGTTATACCATAATAAAAGCGAAATTTTTATTTTTCATAAATGATCAAGTGACTAAATTTTCATGATATGCTATATTGTTATGGTTTCAGTACTGTCGTGGTGAATGTTTTGTTATTGTGGCTATATTGTAATGGAAGCCATAGTGGCAGGATGACTATATCTTCATGGTAGGATCATTTTATTATGACGCTTGCTTATATAACAATTCTGAGTATATTGTCATCGTGATTGTGTTGCCATAATATCTATATCGTCATTTAACTTGTTGAATTAGTAGCAATATTGTCTTAGAGACTGTATTTTGATTTTTTCTGTATTGTCATGGCAGTTGTATTGTCATCGTGACCCTAAGGACATGGTGACTATATTGCAATTAAGAATACATTGCTATGGTAATTATATTGTCATGATGGCTATATTGTTTAGTTACCATATTGCCATAATTGCTATATTGTTTAGTTACCATATTGTCATGATGGCTATTTGTCATTTTTATTTTCTTTTATATTTCAAGGAGGTGGCTGTCTTTTAATGTTACCTATATTTTCAGAGTAGTATATTATCAAGTTAGCTATATCGTTGTGATGAGTATTTGTTCTGTTGATATATTGCCATGATGGCTATACTAATATTTTAGAGATATTGGCATGGTGATATATCGTTTCAGCAGCTGAACTCTTTTTGTGGCTATCTTTTGGGTATTTTCTATCTTGAATATTTTGCCATGGCAGCTACATTATCAACGTTACTATATTTTCATGATAGCTATAGTGTCATGGTGACGACATTGGCACGGTGGCTGTATTGTGATTCTCAATACAATGCTCGGTACATTATCTTGGTCGCTATAACAAGTTGATGGCTATATTGCTATGATTGATTTTGTCGTTGCGGATATATTTGTCACTACCTACAATATTGTTGTGATTAAATGATCATGATAATATATTCATGGCGGCTTCTTTGGTATTGTAAGGGTAAGTGTATGGATATCATATCATCATGTCACTTATACTGTCATGGTTTTTATACTGTGATATTGTTCATGTCAACCTGCTGATTATATGATCATGATTTGTCTATGATTATGGTAACTATAATGTAATGCCGATGATATTTCATTATGATAATTTGTCACGTTGACTAAAATTTCATGACATCTATAATGTTTTGGCAGGTACAGTTTCACGATTATTACATTGTTTTATGGTCTATACTGTCAAGGTGTCTATATTATAGTGATATATCCTGTCTTGGTCGCTATTTTGTCATAGAGACTATGTTGTCCTGCCGGCTGTAAGTTTGCTATGATTCAAAAGCGACTATTTGTCACAGTATCTATATTGTCATGTATTTATACTGCCATAGTGAATATGAATTGTATATTTCTTTTCTGCTTCTTTAACTGTATTGTCACATCAGTTATATGATCACTGTGGCTATATTGTTATAGTGAATAAATTCCCGTCATGATTATATTATCATAATGACCAGATTTTCATGGCAGACATGTTGACATGGAGGCTATTTTTTCATGATATTTATATCAAGTGGACATGTTACATATTCTTGTCTCACATCAGAACTCAGTCAGGGTGCTACATGGTTGTATGAGTGGTCATTTGGGCATCGTCTAGACTTCACAAAGGAACAGATTCTCAGTGGAATTTGGGAATGCTTGGATGCATTAGATAACATGGTGCTGAGCCTCATGGGTTGTGAGAACCGAGAGTGTGTTGTCCTGTCTCATCTTAATGGAGACCCAGACCTTGATGTTAAATTGTGTGAAGCTATCAAACTCCATATGCTAGCAGCAGCTATCAACTTGCACACTGACAATAACAATGGAAGCAGTGTACCACTCTTTGCCATGATCATGTTTGCCCGCCATTCCTCATTGACACCAAAAGATCTATTGAAAAATCATTTAAATCCAGTTGGTGATACTGCTGGATTAGAGCAGGAGGCAAAAGTGATATTGTGACAGTGATTGTGTCAGCGTCGCGTCGCCTCGCCGCAGTGTATCGAGACAGACTTCCCCAGAACTTTTTAAAGGGGAAGAAAATGTTTATAGTTGTGTTACTGGAGTGATAGTTTTCATGCATGGTGTTTTTGACAAGAAAATAGTGAAGTTGGAGAAAAATGTAGCTTAGACATTGAAGCTTATTGATTCAGTGGTGAAATTGATGAGAACTGCTATTGACGTTTGTGTGAATAAATTGTACATTTCCTTTTCCATAGCCAGAGGTTGAACCATTATGTGACGTTCATTTTTTCATTCATTTCAAGCTAAAAGTTTGTTTTCTAAATTGTTTCTTACATTTTTCATATGTATATATATGTATGTGTGTGTGTGTGTGTATGTGCGTGTGTGTGTTTATGTGTGTGTGTGTGTGTGTGTATATATATATGTATATTATCCCTGGGGATAGGGGTGTAAGAATACTTCCCACGTATTCCTCGCGTGTCGTAGAAAGCGACTAGAGGGGACGGGAGCGGGGGGCCGGAAATCCTCCCCTCCTTGTATTAACTTTCTAAAATGGGAAACAGAAGAAGGAGTCACGCGGGGAGTGCTCATCCTCCTCGAAGGCTCAGAGTGGGGTGCCTAAATGTGTGTGGATGTAACCAAGATGTGAAAAAAGGAGAGATAGGTAGTATGTTTGAGGAAAGGAACCTGGATGTTTTGGCTCTGAGTGAAACGAAGCTCAAGGGTAAAGGGGAAGAGTGGTTTCGGAAATGTCTGGGGAGTGAAGTCAGGGGTTAGTGAGAGGACAAGAGCAAGGGAAGGAGTAGCAATACTCCTGAAACAGGAGTTGTGGGAGTATGTGATAGAATGTAAGAAAGTAAATTCTCGATTAATATGGGTAAAATTGAAAGTTGATGGAGAGAGGTGGGTGATTATTGGTGCATATGCACCTGGGCATGAGAAGAAAGATCATGAGAGGCAAGTGTTTTGGGAGCAGCTAAATGAGTGTGTTAGCGGTTTTGATGCACGAGACCGGGTTATAGTGATGGGTGATTTGAATGCAAAGGTGAGTAATGTGGCAGTTGAGGGAATAATTGGTGTGCATGGGGTGTTCAGTGTTGTAAATGGAAATGGTGAGGAGCTTGTAGATTTATGTGCTGAAAAAGGACTGATGATTGGGAATACCTGGTTTAAAAAGCGAGATATACATAAGTATACTTATGTAAGTAGGAGAGATGGCCAGAGAGCGTTATTGGATTACGTGTTAATTGACAGGCGTGCGAAAGAGAGACTTTTGGATGTCAATGTGCTGAGAGGTGCAACTGGAGGGATGTCTGATCATTATCTTGTGGAGGCTAAGGTGAAGATTAGTATGGGTTTTCAGAAAAGAAGAGTGAATGTTGGGGTGAAGAAGGTGGTGAGAGTAAGTGAGCTTGGGAAGGAGACCTGTGTGAGGAAGTATCAGGAGAGACTGTGTACAGAATGGAAAAAGGTGAGAACAATGGAAGTAAGGGGAGTGGGGGAGGAATGGGATGTATTTAGGGAATCAGTGATGGATTGCGCAAAAGATGCTTGTGGCATGAGGAGAGTGGGAGGTGGGCTGTTTAGAAAGGGTAGTGAGTGGTGGGATGAAGAAGTAAGAGTATTAGTGAAAGAGAAGAGAGAGGCATTTGGACGATTTTTGCAGGGAAAAAATGCAATTGAGTGGGAGAAGTATAAAAGAAAGAGACAGGAGGTCAAGAGAAAGGTGCAAGAGGTGAAAAAAAGGGCAAATGAGAGTTGGGGTGAGAGACTATCAGTAAATTTTAGGGAGAATAAAAAGATGTTCTGGAAGGAGGTAAATAGGGTGCGTAAGACAAGGGAGCAAATGGGAACTTCAGTGAAGAGCGTAAATGGGGAGGTGATAACAAGTAGTGGTGATGTGAGAAGGAGATGGAATGAGTATTTTGAAGGTTTGTTGAATGTGTCTGATGACAGAGTGGCAGATATAGGGTGTTTGGGTCGAGGTGGTGTGCAAAGTGAGAGGGTTAGGGAAAATGATTTGGTAAACAGAGAAGAGGTAGTAAAAGCTTTGCGGAAGATGAAAGCCGGCAAGGCAGCAGGTTTGGATGGTATTGCAGTGGAATTTATTAAAAAAGGGGGTGACTGTATTGTTGACTGGTTGGTAAGGTTATTTAATGTATGTATGACTCATGGTGAGGTGCCTGAGGATTGGCGGAATGCGTGCATAGTGCCATTGTACAAAGGCAAAGGGGATAAGAGTGAGTGCTCAAATTACAGAGGTATAAGTTTGTTGAGTATTCCTGGTAAATTATATGGGAGGGTATTGATTGAGAGGGTGAAGGCAGGTACAGAGCATCAGATTGGGGAAGAGCAGTGTGGTTTCAGAAGTGGTAGAGGATGTGTGGATCAGGTGTTTGCTTTGAAGAATGTATGTGAGAAATACTTAGAAAAGCAAATGGATTTGTATGTAGCATTTATGGATCTGGAGAAGGCATATGATAGAGTTGATAGAGATGCTCTGTGGAAGGTATTAAGAATATATGGTGTGGGAGGCAAGTTGTTAGAAGCAGTGAAAAGTTTTTATCGAGGATGTAAGGCATGTGTACGTGTAGGAAGAGAGGAAAGTGATTGGTTCTCAATGAATGTAGGTTTGCGGCAGGGGTGTGTGATGTCTCCATGGTTGTTTAATTTGTTTATGGATGGGGTTGTTAGGGAGGTAAATGCAAGAGTCTTGGAAAGAGGGGCAAGTATGAAGTCTGTTGGGGATGAGAGAGCTTGGGAAGTGAGTCAGTTGTTGTTCGCTGACGATACAGCGCTGGTGGCTGATTCATGTGAGAAACTGCAGAAGCTGGTGACGGAGTTTGGTAAAGTGTGTGGAAGAAGAAAGCTAAGAGTAAATGTGAATAAGAGCAAGGTTATTAGGTACAGTAGGGTTGAGGGTCAAGTCAATTGGGAGGTGAGTTTGAATGGAGAAAAACTGGAGGAAGTGAAGTGTTTTAGATATCTGGGAGTGGATCTGGCAGCAGATGGAACCATGGAAGCGGAAGTGGATCATAGGGTGGGGGAGGGGGCGAAAATTTTGGGAGCCTTGAAAAATGTGTGGAAGTCGAGAACATTATCTCGGAAAGCAAAAATGGGTATGTTTGAAGGAATAGTGGTTCCAACAATGTTGTATGGTTGCGAGGCGTGGGCTATGGATAGAGTTGTGCGCAGGAGGATGGATGTGCTGGAAATGAGATGTTTGAGGACAATGTGTGGTGTGAGGTGGTTTGATCGAGTAAGTAACGTAAGGGTAAGAGAGATGTGTGGAAATAAAAAGAGCGTGGTTGAGAGAGCAGAAGAGGGTGTTTTGAAATGGTTTGGGCACATGGAGAGAATGAGTGAGGAAAGATTGACCAAGAGGATATATGTGTCGGAGGTGGAGGGAACGAGGAGAAGAGGGAGACCAAATTGGAGGTGGAAAGATGGAGTGAAAAGGATTTTGTGTGATCGGGGCCTGAACATGCAGGAGGGTGAAAGGAGGGCAAGGAATAGAGTGAATTGGAGCGATGTGGTATACAGGGGTTGACGTGCTGTCAGTGGATTGAATCAAGGCATGTGAAGCGTCCGGGGTAAACCATGGAAAGCTGTGTAGGTATGTATATTTGCGTGTGTGGACGTGTGTATGTACATGTGTATGGGGGGTTTGGGCCATTTCTTTCGTCTGTTTCCTTGCGCTACCTCGCAACCGCGGGAGACAGCGACGAGGTATAAAAAAAAAAAAAAAGATTTATATAGTCATTCCAAGATAATTATCAAGGTGACTAATGACATGGTGATGACTTGTATCTTGATATTGTTATCATGGTGGCTGAACTATGATGATGGCTATATTCTCGTTTCCTGTATTATCAATGTTGGTCTTTTGTGAAATAAGGCTTTGTTGTCAGTGTAGCTATAGTGTCATGGGGAACATATTTTCATAGTGGCAGTATTGTCATTATGACCATACCGTCATTTTGGCTATCTTATCATTTTAGTTACATTGCTATAATGTATATATCGTTACCTTAGCTATATTAACAAAGTGATCTTTTTATAGGACATATATTGTCATTATTTAACTCTTGCATACTTTGTCATAAGCTAAATATTATCATAATAATTATATTTACATGGTGACAATATTGTCATAGCGACATTATTATCATTATGACTATAATGTCTCAGTGGCTATATTGGCAAGATAACTATATTGTCATGGTGACTTTTTTATCATAATTTTTATAATGTCATAATGACTGTATTTTCGTAGAAGCTTTTTTAATGGTGTTGATATTGCCCTTGAGGATATACCATTATTGAAGAGAAATTGTCATTTTGATTAAATTATCAGCTGACTACATTGCCATGATATGCTATACTGTTATGGTTTCAGTACTGTCATGGTAAATCTTTTATTACTGTTTCTGCATTGCAATGGAAACCAAAATGGTAGGTGGCTATATTTTCATGGTAGGATAATTTTATCATGGCGATTATATTTTATTTCTGAGTATATTGTCATGGTGACTATATTGCCATAATATCTATATTGTCATATAATTTGTCAAATTGATGGCAATATTTTCTTAGAGACGGTACTGTCATGTTATCTGTATTGTCACGGTGGTTGTATTGTGAACATGACTATATATTCACGTTGGCTCTATTGTCGTTAAGATCACATTGTTATGGTAATTATACTACCATAGTGGCTGTATTGTTAAATCACTATATCGCCATGATGGCTATTTGTCATTTTTGTTATATAACAAGGAGGTGACTGTCTTTTCATGTTGGCAATATTATCAGAATAGCTATATTGTCGAGTAGTGGGTATATATATTTCTTTTCTGGCGGTATATTATCATGATGGCAATAATAACATTTTGGGGATATTGGCATGGTGATATAGTGTTTTAGCAGCTAAACTCTTGTTGTGGATATTTTTCAATTGTATATTTTATCATAATAGCTACATAGTCAAGGTTACTATATTTTCATGGTAGCTACATTGTCATGGTGAAGACATTGGCATGGTGGTTGTATTCTTACTTCCAATATAATGCCGTCCTGGCTACATTATGTTGGTCGCTATATCAACTTGATGGTCGTATTGTTATGGTTAATTGTGTCTTTCGTGATATATTTTGTAATTAGTGTCAATACTGTTATGATTATATGATCATGATAATATTTTCATGAAAACGCATGTGGTATTGTAAGTGTAAGTGAATGGATATCATCTCATCATGTCACTTAAATTGTCATGGTTTTTACACTATGATCTTGTTTATGTCAACCTGCTGATTATATAATCATGATTGGTGTATGATTATGGTAACTATATTGTAATGTCGTTTTATTTCATTGTGATAATTTTGTCATGTTGACTATAATTCCATGACATCTATAATGTTATGACCATATCATGATGAAAAATCCTGTCTGAGTCACCGTTTTTTCACATAGACTATATTGTCCTGGAGTCTATATTTTTGCTATGATCCGAAAACGACTATCTATTAACAGTATCTATATTGTCAGGTGGTTCTATTGCCATTGTGAATATAAGTTGAATGTTTCTATATTTTTGCTTTGATTATATTGTCATATCAGTTATATGATCATGGTAGCTTTATTGTCACAGTGAACAGATTGTCGTCGTGACTATATTTTCATAATGGCTAAATTGTCATACCAAATATCTTGACATGGGGGCTATATTTTCATGATATTTATAAAGTCATTGTAAGATTACTGTCAAGGTGACTCTATTGTCCTGCTGATTGAGTTATATCGTGATATTATTGTCAAGATGGCTGTGTTGTCATGGTGGCTATATTGTAGTTTGCTTTATTTTAATTTTACGCTTTTGTGAAGATAGCTTTACTGTCAGTGTACCTATAGTGTCATGGAGAATATATTTTCATAGTGGAATTATTGTCATTATGAACACTCTGTCATTTTGGCCATCTCCTTATATTGGTTACATTTCTATCATAAATATATCATCACCTTGGCTATATTAGCAACGTGATCTTTTTTCACGGTTGCTATATTTTCATTTTTTATTCATGCATTTTTTGTCGTAAGTGATACATTATCATGATAACTATAACACTCCGGTAACTATATATTGGCATTTTGACTATATTGTTATTATGACAATGATATCATGTTGGATATCTTGCCAAAGTAACTTTATTGTTATGGTGTCTATTTTATCATGATGGTTATAATGTCATGGTGACTACATTTTCACGGTAGCTTTCATATTGGTATTGGGTTTGCCCTTGAGGATGTATCTTTATAAAACGAGCTTCTCATTTTGATTAAATCATTAGGGGACTACATTGTCGTGATATGCTATATTGTTATGGTTTCAGGAATGTCATTGTATATGTATTATTATGTTGGCTATATTCCAATGGAAGCTCTAGTGGCAGAGTGGCTATATTTTCATAATATAATCATTTTGTTATGTCGATTATATTCCACTTGTGTGTATATTGTCATGGTGACTGTTGCCATAATATCTATACTGTCATTTGATTTGTTGAATTGGTGGCTATATTGTCATAATGTAATGTCATGGTTCCTGTATTGTCTTGGTGGTTGTATTGTCATCGTGTCTACATGGTCATGGTAGTTATATTTCCATTAAGATTATATTGATATGGTAACTATATTGCATGTTGGCTATATTGTTAAATGAATATATTGCCATGATGGCTATTTGTTATTTTTTGTTATATTACAAGGGGGTGATTGTCTTTTCATGTTGCCTATATATCAGGGTACCTATATTGTTATCATAAGATTACAGTCATAAAGACAATATAGTCGCCATGCCAATATTTTCACCTTAACGATATGGGTATCATGATAATATATCGCTTATAACAGAATATGCCCGATTAAGAAATGACAATATACCACCAATAAAAAACATCACCTTCCCAATATAGCCAAGGTGACGATATATATAACATAGCAATGTAACCCAAATTAGTAGATAGCCAAAATGACTTTATTTCATAATGATAATTGCGTCACTATGAAAATTTGTTCCAATGAAAGTATAGCTACACTGACATTGAAGCCATATTCACTAATTAGTAACATTGAAAACGCATCAAACGACAATATAGCCACCATGATTGTACAGCCACTATAACAATAATGTTACAACATAAATCAATCACTGTGATATTAGCGTAAACTTGAAAAAATTTTTACAATTACCATAAAAGTATCATGAGAATATAGCATCCATATCAACATATTTCCCATGACAATTTAGCCATTATGATAGTATTATCACAACTACAACATATTCACTATAACAACAAAGCCACCATGGCCATATAACTGATATAACAATATAGTCAACGCAACATTAAAGAAACATTCACAATAAGTTCACAACGTCAATATAGCCTCCTGACAATATAGATACCGTGACAAAATAGTCCCTTTCGGATCATAGGAAACATATAGCCTCTAAAGTATATAGTGTCGAGGAGACAGTAGCGTCCCAAAAAGAATTTATCAATACTATACAGCCGCCTTGACAGTATAGCCCATAAAACAATGTCAGAACCATGAAAATGTACCTGCCATACCAATATAATTATCAAAATGAAGTCAACATACCAAAATGATCAAAAAAGATATTGCCATTGCTATATAGTTACAATAATCATACATTAATGATGATAATGTAATCAGCATTTTCACATGAGCACCATCACTGTTTAAAAGCATGACAGACTAAGTTACATGATGATATGATATCCAGACAGATACACTCAAGATGCCAAATAAGCCGTCATAGAAATATTATCATGATCATATAATCACAACCAAATTGTAGGTAAAGACGAAATACATCCCCAATGATGAAATTGACCGTAGCAATATAGCCATCAAGTTGATATAGCGACCAAGATAATGTAGCCAGGATGGCATTATATTGAACATAACAATACACCCGCCATGCCAATATCGTCATCTTTACAATGTAGCTTGCATGAAATATAGTAACCTTGAACAATATAGTTACCATGATGATGTATTCCCATGAAAAAATGTCCAAAACAACAGTTGGGCTGCGAACACTATATCACCATGCTAATCTTGCCAAAATTCTAGTATAGCCATCATGGCAATATACCAAAAGGAAAAAAAATACCCACCACAATAAGATAGCTAACTTAACAATATAGCTACTCTTACAAAAAGCCATGATGGCAATATAGTTACCATAAGAATGTAATCTTAATGACAGTATAGCCATCATGACCATAGAGTCACGATGACAAGACAACCATGATGACCATATAGGCAACATGACAATACAGTCTCTATGACAATATTGCCATCAATTTAATAAATCAAATGACAATATAGAAATTATGGCAACACAGTCACCATGACCATATATTCAAAAATACAATGAAATACTAATAACAAAATGATCAAACCATGAAAATATAGCCACCCTGACATTATGGCTTCCATTGTAATGTAGCCAACACAATATACATTCACCATGACAGTACTGAAACTATAACAATATAGCATATCATGACCATGTATTCACCTCATAATTTAAACAAAATGAAATATCCGTTTTTATAATGATATATCTCCAAGGGTAAATCAACACCATTAAATAAGCTACAATGAAAATGTAGTCACATGCAGTTATCTTAGCAATATAGACACTAAGAGATTGTAGTCATAATGACAATATAGTCACCATGACAATTTACTGTCACTTTAATAATATAGTTATCAAGATAAT
Organism: Panulirus ornatus; assembly: GCF_036320965.1. NCBI lineage: Eukaryota > Metazoa > Arthropoda > Malacostraca > Decapoda > Palinuridae > Panulirus > Panulirus ornatus. The sequence continues at coordinate 4,454,655 of NC_092278.1, read as the reverse complement.
GTATCACTCATGAAAAAATATACATGATTAAAAAAATGGCAATATAGCAACTATAAAGAGATCACCTTGCCAATATAGCCAAGGTGACGATATGTAAATCTTCGCAATGTAACCAAAATGAGCAGATAGCCAAAATGACGATATGTTCATAATGACAATACTGCTACTACGAAAATATATTCCCCATGACACTATAGCTACAATGACAATAAAGCAATCTTCACAAAAGAGTAACAGTGAAAATACAGCAAACGACTATATAGCCACCATCAAAGTACAGCCACTATGACAATAATGTCACGATATAATTCACTGACTATATAAACATCATGAAAATAAGGCTTCCATGTCAACATACTTACCATGACAATTTAGCCAATATGATAATATAGTCAAGTGGGCAATATATTCACTATAACGATATAACCATGATCATATAAGTGATATGACAATACAGTCAACACAACAATAAGGAAGCCTTCAAATTATATTCATTATAGCAATATAAGCACCTGACAATATGGATGCTGTGACAAAATATTCTCTTCGGATCATAGCAAACATATAGGCTCCAGGACAATATAGTGTCCATGACAAAATAGCGACCAAGACAAGATTTTAATTAAGATATAGTCATCTTGACAGTATAGCCGATAAAACAATGAAACAACAATGAAAATGTACCTGCTATAACAATACAGCTACCATGAAAATGCAGGCAACATGAGAAAATTGTCACAATGAAATATAATCGCCATTACAATTTAGTTACCATAATCATATATCAATCATGATAATATCATCAGGAGGCTGACATAAACACCATCACAGTATAAAAACCATGACAATATAGTGACATGATAATATGATATCTATACACTTTCACTCACATTACCAAATAAGCCGCCATGAAAATATTATCATGATCATATGATTAAAACAAAATTGTAGTTAATGACCAAATATATCCCCAACGACAAAATTAACCATAGCAATATAGCCAGCAAGTAAATATAGCGACCAAGATAATGTAGTTAGGATGGCATTATATTGAAAATAACAATGCAGCCACAATGGCAATATCGTCACCATGACAATGTAGCTACCATGAAAATATAGTAACATTGACAATGTAGCTACTATGATAATAAAATCCCATGGAACATATCTACAATAACAGTTTATTTGCTAAGTCACTATATCATCATGCCAATATCGTCAAAATGTTAGTCTAGGTATCATGGCAATATAACACCAGAAAAAGAAAATAAGCACCACAGTGATATAGCTAACTTAACAATATAGCTACCCTGATAATATATTCAATATGAAAAGACAGTCATTTCCTTACAGTATAACAAAAATGAAAAATAGCTATCATGGCATTGTAGTCACCTATCAATTTAGTCACCATGGCAATATAGTTACCATAACCATGTAATAATAAATAGAATATAACCAACATTACTATATAGTCAAGATGTCATGCAACCATCATGACAATACAGGCAACATGACATTAGAGTCTCTACGACAATATTGCAATCGCTTCAACAAATTAAATGATAATATAGATATTACTGGAACACAGTCACCATGACAGTATTATCACAAATGCAATATAACCGCGATAACAAAATTATCCTACCATGAAAATTTAGCCACCCTGCCACTGCAATATAGCTAACATAATAATACATTCACTACGACAGTACTGAAACCATGACAATATAGCATATCACGACAATGTAGTCACCTGATGACAGTCGCGCACCAGCTACCGACGTGTACGGAGCTGCTGTCGTCTTTCAGAGCTAGGTTGTAGCTATTCCTCCCTGCGTTGTCGCTACACTTGCTTTGTTTTGAAGGTTTTATCTTATGTATCATGATTGGTGTATGATTATCGAAACCATAATGTGATATCGTTTGTATATCATTGTAATTAATTTGTCATAGTAACTATATTTTCACGTAAGCTATATTGGTATGGTAGGTACATTTTCATGGTTGTTCCACTGTTTTATTGGCTATACTGTCAAGGGTGACTGTATTGTGATGATAAATCCTGTCTTCTTCGCTATTTTGTCATAGAGACTATATTCTCTTGGACGTTATATGTTTGCTATGATCCAAAACTGACTATTTTGTCACAGTAACTATATTTTCATGTGGCTGTATTCTCAGAGTGGATATAATTTATAAATGCGTTTATTGTTGCGTTGACTATATTGTCATATCATTTATGTGATCATGGTGGCTTTATTGTTATGGTGAATATATTAGCGTCTTGACTATATTATCAGAATGGCGAAACTGTCACTTTAAAGATATTCATATGGAGGCTATATTTGCACGACAAATATATTTATATGGACGCTATATTTTCATGATGTTCATGTACTCATTGTATATTCATTATCAAGGTGACGCTAATGTCCTGGCGATTGATTTATATCGAGAGATTATTGTCATGGTGGCTGTACTGTCTTGATGGCTGTATAGTCGTTTGCTATTTTTTCAATAATACTCTTTTTGTGAAGATGGCTTTATTGTCAGTGAAGCTGGAGAATCGTGGGGAACATATTTTCATAGTTGCAGTATTGTCATTATGAACATACCGTCGTTCTGGTTATCATCTCTTTTTCTTTACGTTGCTATGATGTATATATCGTCACCTTGACTATAGTGGCAAGGTGATCTTTTTTATAGGTGCTATACTGTCATTTTCTAATCATGCATATTTTGTCACAAGCGATATATCATTTTGATAACTTAATTATTACGGTGACAGTATTTTAATAGCGACTATATTGTCATAATGACTATAATCTCAGAGTGGCTATATTGCCATGGTCACTATTTTATCATGATATTTATGTCATAGTGACTGTATTTTCATGGCAGCTTTTTAATGGTGTATAAAATTTTGTCCCTGAGGTTATACCATAATAGAAGCGAAATTTTTATTTTTCATTAAATGATCAAGTGACTACATTGTCATGATATGCTATATTGTTATGGTTTCAGTACTGTCGTGGTGAATGTTTTGTTATTGTGGCTATATTGTAATGGAAGCCATAGTGGCAGGGTGACTATATTTTCATGGTAGGATCATTTTATTATGACGATTATATAACATTTCTGAGTATATTGTCATCGTGATTGTGTTGCCATAATATCTATATTGTCATTTAACTTGTTGAATTAGTGGCAATATTGTCTTAGAGACTGTATTTTGATGTTTTCTGTATTGTCATAGTAGTTGTATTGTCATCGTGACTATAAGGACATGGTGACTATATTGCCATTAAGGATACATTGCTTTGGTAATCATATTTCCAAGATGGTTATATTGTTTGGTTACCATATTGCCATGATGGCTATATTGTTTAGTTACCATATTGCCATGATGGCTATTTGTCATTTTTTTTTCTTTTATATTTCAAGGAGGTGGCTGTCTTTTAATGTTACCTATATTGTCAGAGTAGTATATTGTCAAGTTAGCTATATCGTTGTGATGAGTATTTTTTCTGTTGATATATTGCCATGATGGCTATACTAACATTTTAGAGATATTGGCATGGTGATATATCGTCTTAGCAGCTAAACTCTTGTTGTGGCTATCTTTTGGGTATTTTCTATCTTGAATATTTTGCCATGGCAGCTACATTATCAACGTTACTATATTTTCATGATAGCTATAGTGTCATGGTGACGACATTGGCACGGTGGCTGTATTGTAATTCTCAATACAATGCTCGCTACATTATCTTGGTCGCTATAACAAGTTGATGGCTATATTGCTATGATTGATTTTGTCGTTGGGGATATATTTGTCACTACCTACAATATTGTTGTGATTATATGATCATGATAACAATATATTCATGGCGGCTTCTTTGGTATTGTAAGTGTAAGTGTATGGATATCATATCATCATGTCACTTATACTGTCATGGTTTTTATACTGTGATATCGTTTATGTCAACCTGCTGATTATATGATCATGATTTGTCTATGATTATGGTAACTATATTGTAATGCCGATGATATTTCATTATGATAATTTTGTCATGTTGACTAAAATTTCATGACATCTATAATGTTTTGGCGGGTACAGTTTCACGATTGTTACATTGTTTTATGGTCTATACTGTCAAGGTGTCTATATTATAATGATATATCCTGTCTTGGTCGCTATTTTGTCATAGAGACTATGTTGTCCTGCCGGCTATAAGTTTGCTATGATTCAAAAGCGACTATTTGTCACAGTATCTATATTGTCATGTAGTTATACTGCCATAGTGAATATGATTTGTATATTTCTTTTTTGCTTCTTTAACTGTATTTCACATCAGTTATATGATCACTGTGGCTATATTGTTATAGTGAATAAATTGCCGTCATGACTATATTATCATAATGGCCAGATTTTCATGGCAGACATGTTGACATGGAGGCTATTTTTTCATGATATTTATATAGTCATTGCAAGATAATTATCAAGGTGACTAATGACATGGTGATGACTTGTATCGTGATATTATTATCATGGTGGCTGAACTATGATGGTGGCTATATTCTCGTTTGCTGTATTTTCAATGTTGGTCTTTTGGAAATAAGGCTTTGTTGTCAGTGTAGCTATAGTGTCTTGGGGAACGTATTTTCATAGTGGCAGTATTGTCATTATGACCATACTGTCATTTTGGCTATCTCCTCATTTTAGTTACATTGCTATAATGTACATATCGTCACCTTAGCTATATTGGCAAGGTGATCTTTTTATAGGTGATATATTGTCATTATTTAACTCTTGCATACTTTGTCATAAGCGAAATATTATCATGATAATTATATTTTCATGGTAACAATATTGCCATAGCGACTATATTATCATTATGACTATAATGTCTCAGTGGCTATATTGCCAAGATAACTATATTGTCATGGTGTCTTTTTTATCATGATTTTTATAATGTCATAATGACTGTATTTTCGTAGAAGCTTTTTTAATGGTATTGATATTGCCCTTGAGGATAAACCATTATTGATAAGAAATTATCATTTTGATTAAATTATCAGCTGACTACATTGCCATGATATGCTATACTGTTATAGTTTCAGTACTGTCATGGTAAATCTTTTATTACTGTTTCTACATTGCAATGGAAACCAAAATGGTAGGTGGCTATATTTTCATGGTAGGATAATTTATCATGGCGATTATGTTGCATTTCTAAGTATATTGTCATGGTGACTATGTTACCATAATATCTATATTGTCATATAATTTGTCAAATTGATGGCAATATTGTCTTAGAGACGGTACTTTCATGTTATCTGTATTGTCACGGTGGTTGTATTGTCAACGTGACTATATAGTCATGTTGGCTACATTGTCGTTAAGATAACATTTTTATGGTAACTATATTACCAAAGTGGCTGTATTATTAAATCACTATATCGCCATGATGGCTATTTGTCATTTTTGTTATATAACAAGGAGGTGACTGTCTTTTCATGTTGGCAATATTGTCAGAATAGCTATATTGTCGAGAAGTGGGTATATATATTTCTTTTCTGGCGGTATATTATCATGATGGCAATAATAACATTTTGGCGATATTGGCATGGCGATATAGTGTTTTAGCAGCTAAACTCTTGTTGTGGATATTTTTCAATTGTATATTTTATCATAGTAGCTACATAGTCAAGGTTACTATATTTTCATGGTAGCTACATTGTCATGGTGAAGACATTGGTATGGTGGTTGTATTCTTACTTTCAATATAATGCCGTCCTGGCTACATTATCTTGGTCGCTATATCAACTTGATGGCTATATTGTTATGGTTAATTTTGTCTTTCGGGATATATTTTGTAATTAGTGTCAATACTGTTGTGATTATATGATCATGATAATATTTTCATGAAAAATTATGTGGTATTGTAAGTGTAAGTGAATGGATATCATCTCATCATGTCACTTAAATTGTCATGGTTTTTACACTATGATCTTGTTTATGTCAACCTGCTGATTATATAATCATGATTGGTGTATGATTATGGTAACTATATCGTAATGTCGTTTTATTTCATTGTGATAATTTTGTCATCTTGACTACAGTTCCATGACAGCTATAATGTTATGACCATATCATGATGATAAATCCTGTCTGAGTCACTGTTTTTTCACAGAGACTATATTGTCCTGGAGTCTATATTTTTGCTATGATCCGAAACCGACTATCTAATAACAGTATCTATATTGTCAGGTGGTTCTATTGCCATTGTGAATATAAGTTGAATGTTTCTATATTTTTGCTTTGATTATATTGTCATATCAGTTATATGATCATGGTAGCTAAATAATGGCTAAATTGTAGTACCAAATATCTTGACATGGGGGCTATATTTTCATGATATTTATAAAGTCATTGTAAGATTACTGTCAAGGTGACTCTATTGTCCTGGTGATTGAGTTATATCGTGATATTATTGTCAAGATGGCTGTGTTGTCATGGAGGCTATATTGTAGTTTGCTTTATTTTAATTTTACGCTTTTGTGAAGATAGCTTTACTGTCAGTGTACCTATAGTGTCATGGAGAATATATTTTCATAGTGGAATTATTGTCATTATGAACACTCTGTCATTTTGGCCATCTCCTTATATTGGTTACATTTCTATCATAAATATATCATCACCTTGGCTATATTAGCAACGTGATCTTTTTTCACGGTTGCTACATTTTCATTTTTTATTCATGCATTTTTTGTCGTAAGTGATACATTATCATGATAACTATAACATTCCGGTAACTATATATTGGCATTTTGACTATATTGTTATTATGACAATGATATCATGTTGGATATCTTGCCAAAGTAACTTTATTGTCATGGTGTCTATTTCATCATGATGGTTATAATGTCATGGTGACTACATTTTCACGGTAGCTTTTATATTGGTGTTGGGTTTGCCCTTGAGGATGTATCATTATAAAACGAGATTCTCATTTTGATTAAATCATTAGTGGACTACATTGTCGTGATATGCTATATTGTTACGGTTTCAGGAATGTCATTGTATATGTATTATTATGTTGGCGATATTCCAATGAAAGCCATAGTGGCAGAGTGGCTATATTTTCATAATATAATAATTTTGTTATGTCGATTATATTCCACTTGTGTGTATATTGTCATGGTGACTGTTGCCATAATATCTATACTGTCATTTGATTTGTTGAATTGGTGGCTATATTGTTATAATGTAATGTCATGGTTCCTGTATTGTCTTGGTGGTTGTATTGTCATCGTGTCTATATGGTCATGGTAGTTATATTTCATTAAGATTATATTGATACGGTAACTATATTGCCATGTAGGCTATATTGTTAAATGAATATATTGCCATGATGGCTATTTGTTATTTTTTGTTATATTACAAGGGGGTGATTGTCTTTTCATGTTGCCTATATATCAGGGTACCTATATTGTTATCATAAGATTACAGTCATAAAGACAATATAGTCGCCATGCCAATATTTTCACCTTAATGATATGGGTATCATGATAATATATCGCTTATAACAGAATATGCCGATTAAGAAATGACAATATACCACCTATAAAAAAATCACCTTCCCAATATAGCCAAGGTGACGATATATATAACATAGCAATGTAACCCAAATTAGAAGATAGCCAAAATGACTTTATTTCATAATGACAATTGCGTCACTATGAAAATTTGTTCCCAATGAAAGTATAGCTACACTGACATTAAAGCCATATTCACTAAATAGTAACACTGAAAACGCATCAAACGACAATATAGCCACCATGATTGTACAGCCACCATAACAATAATGTTACAACATAAATCAATCAATGTGATATTAGAGTAAACTTGAAAAAATTTTTACAATTACCATAAAAGTATCATGAGAATATAGCATTCATATCAACATATTTCCCATGACAATTTAGCCATTATGATAGTATAGTCACAACTACAACATATTCACTACAACAACAAAGCCAACATGGCCATATAACTGATATAACAATATAGTCAACGCAACATTAAAGAAACATTCAGAATATGTTCACAACGTCAATATAGCCACCTGACAATATAGATACCGTGACAAAATAGTCGCTTTCGGATCATAGGAAACATATAGCCTCTAAAGTATATAGTGTCCAGGAGACAATAGCGTCCAAAACAGAATTTATCAATACTATACAGCCGCCTTGACAGTATAGCCCATAAAACAATGTCAGAACCATGAAAATGTACCTGCCATACCAATATAATTATCAAAATGAAGTCAACATACCAAAATGATCAAAAAAGATATTGCCATTGCTATATAGTTACAATAATCATACATTAATGATGATAATGTAATCAGCATTTTCACATAAGCACCATCACCGTTTAAAAGCATGACAGACTAAGTTACATGATGATATGATATCCAGACAGATACACTCAAGATGCCAAATAAGCCGTCATAGAAATATTATCATGATCATATAATCACAACCAAATTGTAGGTAAAGACAAAATACATCCCCAATGATGAAATTGACCGTAGCAATATAGCCATCAAGTTGATATAGCGACCAAGATAATGTAGCCAGGATGGCGTTATATTGAACATAACAATACACCCGCCATGCCAATATCGTCATCTTTACAATGTAGCTTGCATGAAATATAGTAACCTTGAACAATATAGTTACCATGATAATGTATTCCCATGAAAAAATGTCCAAAACAACAGTTGGGCTGCGAACACTATATCACCATGCTAATCTTGCCAAAATTCTAGTATAGCCATCATGGCAATATACCAAAAGGAAAAAAATACCCACCACAATAAGATAGCTAACTTAACAATATAGCTACTCTGACAAAAAGCCATGATGGCAATATAGTTACCATAAGAATGTAATCTTAATGACAGTATAGCCATCATGACCATAGAGTCACGATGACAAGACAACCATGATGACCATACAGGCAACATGACAATACAGTCTCTATGACAATATTGCCATCAATTTAATAAATCAAATGACAATATAGAAATTATGGCAACACAGTCACCATGACAATATATTCAAAAATACAATGAAATACTAATAACAAAATGATCAAACCATGAAAATATAGCCACCCTGCCACTATGGCTTCCATTGTAATGTAGCCAACATAATATACATTCACCATGACAGTACTGAAACTATAACAATATAGCATATCATGACAATGTATTCACCTCATAATTTAAACAAAATGAAATATCCGTTTTTATAATGATATATCTCCAAGGGTAAATCAACACCATTAAATAAGCTACAATGAAAATGTAGTCACATGCAGTTATCTTAGCAATATAGCCACTAAGAGATTGTAGTCATAATGACAATATAGTCACCATGACAATTTACTGTCACTTTAATGATATAGTTATCAAGATAATGTATCACTCATGAAAAAATATACATGATTAAAAAAATGACAATATAGCAACTATAAAGAGATCACCTTGCCAATATAGCCAAGGTGACGATATGTAAATCTTCGCAATGTAACCAAAATGAGCAGATAGCCAAAATGACGATATGTTCATAATGACAATACTGCTACTACGAAAATATATTCCCCATGACACTATAGCTACAATGACAATAAAGCAATCTTCACAAAAGAGTAACATTGAAAATACAGGAAACGACAATATAGCCACCATGACAATGCAGCTATCTTGACAATAATGTCACGATATACATCAATCGCCAGGCTATTAGAGTCACCTTGATAGTAATCTTTCAATGACTTTATGAATATCATGAAAATATAGCCCTCATGTCAACATATTTCCTATGACAATTTAGCCATTATGATAATATAGTCACGACGACAAGATATTCACTATGACAATAAAGCTACCATGATCATATAACTGATATGACAATATAGATTTCAGGATATGTAGTGTCCAGGACAATATAGAAATTACGGCAACACAGTAACCATGAAATATACTCACAAATACAATAAAATCGTCATAACAAAATGATCCAACTATGAAAATATAGTTACCCTGCCACTATGACTTTAATTGTAATGTAACCAACATAATATACATTCAACATGACAGTACTGAAACTATAACAATATCGCATATCATGGCAATATATTTTCATGATAATTTGAAAAAAAGGAAATTTCGTTTTCATGATATATCTTCAAGGGCAAAATCAACACCATTAAATATGCTACAATGAAAATGCAGTCAAACTGTCATTATAACCATCATCATGAAATAGTCACCATGACAGTATAGTTATCTTAGCAATATAGCCACTAAGAGATTATAGTCATAATGTCAACATTGTCACAATGACAATATACTGTCACCTTAATAGTAAAGTTATCACGATAATGTATCGCTTATGAGAAAATATGCATGACTAAAAAAAATGACAATATAGCAACTATAAAAGAGATCACCTTGACAATATAGCCAAGGTGACGATATGTAAATCTTCGCAATATAACCAAAATGAGTAGATAGCCAAAATGACGGTATGTTCATAATGACAATACTGCTGCTATGAAAATATATCCCCATGACACTATAGCTACAATGACAATAAAGCAATCTTCACAAAAGAGTAACAGTGAAAATACAGCAAACGACTATATAGTAACCATGAAAGTACAGCCACTATGACAGTAATGTCACGATATAATTCACTGACTATATAAACATCATGAAAATAAGGCTTCCATGTCAACATACTTACCATGACAATTTAGCCAATATGATAATATAGTCAAGACGGCAATATATTCACTATAACGATATAGCCATGATCATATAAGTGATATGACAATACAGTCAACGCAACAATAAGGAAGCCTTCAAATTATATTCATTATAGCAATATAAGCACCTGACAATATGGATGCTGTGACAAAATAGTCTCTTTCGGATCATAGCAAACATATAGGCTCCAGACAATATAGTGTCCATGACAAAATAGCGACCTAAGACAAGATTTTCATTAATATATAGTCATCTTGACAGTATAGCCGATAAAACAATGAAACAACAATGAAAATGTACCTGCTATAACAATATAGCTACCATGAAAATGCAGGCAACATGACAAAATTGTCACAATGAAATATAATCGCCATTACAATTTAGTTACCATAATCATATATCAATCAAGATGATATCATCAGGAGGCTGACATAAACACCATCACAGTAAAAAAACCATGACAATATAGTGACATGATAATATGATATCTATACACTTGCACTCACATTACCAAATAAGCCGCCATGAAAATATTGTTATCATGATCATATGATTAAAACAAAATTGTAGTTAATGACAAAATATATCCCCAACGACAAAATTAACCATAGCAATATAGCCAGCAAGTAAATATAGCGACCAAGATAATGTAGTTAGGATGGCATTATATTGAAAATAACAATGCAGCCACAATGGCAATATCGTCACCATGACAATGTAGCTACCATGAAAATATAGTAACATTGACAAAGTAGCTACTATGATAATAAAATCCCATGGAACATATCCACAATAACAGTTTATTTGCTAAGTCACTATATCACCATGCCAATATCGCCAAAATGTTAGTCTAGGCATCATGGCAATATACCACCAGAAAAAGAAAATAAGCACCACAATGATGTAGCTAACTTAACAATATAGCTACCCTGATAATATATTCAATATGAAAAGACAGTCACCTCCTTACAGTATAACAAAAATGAAAAATAGCTATCATGGCATTGTAGTCACCTATCAATATAGTCACCATGGCAATATAGTTACCATAACCATGTAATCATAAATAGAATTTAACCAACATGACTATATAGTCAAGATGTCATGCAACCATCATGACAATACAGGCAACATGACATTAGAGTCTCTACGACAATATTGCAATCGCTTCAACAAATTAAATGATAATATAGATATTACTGGAACACAGTCACCATGACAGTATTATCACAAATGCAATATAACCGCGATAACAAAATTATCCTACCATGAAAATTTAGCCACCCTGCCACTGCAATATAGCTAACATAATAATACATTCACTACGACAGTACTGAAACCATGACAATATAGCATATCACGACAATGTAGTCACCTGATGACAGTCGCGCACCAGCTCCCGACGTGTACGGAGCTGCTGTCGCCTTTCAGAGCTAGGTTGTAGCTATTCCTCCCTGCGTTGTCGCTACACTTGCTTTGTTTTGAAGGTTTTATCTTATATGATCATGATTGGTGTATGATTATCGAAACCATAATGTGATATCGTTTGTATATCATTGTAATTAATTTGTCATAGTAACTATATTTTCACGTAAGCTATATTGGTATGGTAGGTACATTTTCATGGTTGTTCCACTGTTTTATTGGCTATACTGTCAAGGGTGACTGTATTGTGATGATAAATCCTGTCTTCTTCGTTATTTTGTCACAGAGACTATATTCTCTTGGACGTTATATGTTTGCTATGATCCAAAACTATTTTCTCACAGAAACTATATTTTCATGTGGCTGTATTATCAGAGTGGATATAATTTATAAATGCGTTTATTGTTGCGTTGACTATCTCATATCATTTATGTGATCATGCTGGCCTTATTTTTATGGTGAATATATTAGCGTCTTGACTATATTATCAGAATGGAGAAACTGTCACTTTAAAGCTATTCATATGGAGGCTATATTTTCACGACAAATATACTTATATGAACGATATATTTTCATGATGTTCATGTACTCATTGTATATTCATTATCAAGGTGACGCTAATGTCCTGGCGATTGATTTATATCGAGAGATTATTGTCATGGTGGCTGTACTGTCTTGATGGCTGTATAGTCGTTTGCTATTTTTTCAATAGTACTCTTTTTGTGAAGATGGCTTTATTGTCAGTGAAGGTGGAGAATCGTGGGGAACATATTTTCATAGTTGCAGTATAGTCATTATGAACATACCGTCGTTCTGGTTATCATCTCTTTTTCTTTACGTTGCTATGATGTATATATCGTCACCTTGACTATAGTGGCAAGGTGATCTTTTTTATAGGTGCTATATTGTAATTTTCTAATCATGCATATTTTGTCGAAAGCGATATATCATTTTGATAACTTAATTATTACGGTGACAGTATTTTGATAGCGACTATATTGTCATAATGACTATAATCTCAGAGTGGCTATATTGCCATGGTCACTATTTTATCATGATATTTATGTCATAGTGACTGTATGTTCATGGCAGCTTTTTAATGGTGTATAAAATTTTGTCCTTGAGGTTATACCATAATAGAAGCGAAATTTTCATTTTTCATTAAATGAACAAGTGACTACATTGTCATGATATGCTCTATTGTTATGGTTGGAGTACTGACGTGGTGAATGCTTTGTTATTATGGCTATATTGTAATGGAAGCCATAGTGGCAGGATGACTATATTTTCATGGTAGGATCATTTTATTATAACGATTATATAACATTTCTGAGTATATTGTCATCGTGATTGTGTTGCCATAATATCTATATTGTCATTTAAGTTGTTGAATTAGTGGCAATATTGTCTTAGAGACTGTATTTTGATGTTTTCTGTATTGTCATGGTAGTTGTATTGTCATCGTGACTATAAGGACATGGTGACTATATTGCCATTAAGAATACATTGCTATGGTAATCATATTGCCATGATGGCTATATTGTTTGGTTACCATATTGCCATGATGGCAATATGTTTAGTTACCATATTGCCATGATGCCTATTTGTCATTTTTTTTTTTATATTTCAAGGAGGTGGCTGTCTTTTAATGTTACCTATATTGTCAGAGTAGTATATTGTTAAGTTAGCTATATCGTTGTGATGAGTATTTTTTCTGTTGATATATTGCCATAATGGCTATACTAACATTTTAGAGATAGTGGCATGGTGATATATCGTGTTAGCAGCTAAACTCTTTTTGTAGCTATCTTTTGGGTGTTTTCTATCTTGAATATTTTCCCATGGCAGCTACATTATCAACGTTACTATATTTTCATGGTAGCTATATTATAATCGTGATGACATTGGCACGGTGGCTCTATTATAATTATCAATACAATGCTCGCTAAATTATCAAGTTGATGGCTATACTGCTATGATTAATTTTGTCGTTGGGGATATATTTGTCAATACCTAAAATATTGTTATGATTATGTGATCATGATAACAATATATTCATTGCGGCTTCTTTGATATTGTAAGTGTATGTGTATGGATATCATATCATCATGTCACTTATACTGTCATGGTTTTTATACTGAGATATTGTTTATGTCAACCTGCTGCTTATATGATCATGACTGGTGTATGATTAGGGTAACTATATTCTAATGCCGATGATATTTCATTATGATAATTTTGTCATGTTGACTGAAATTTCATGACATCTATAATGTTTTGGCAGGTACAGCTTCATGATTGTTACATTGTTTTATGGTCTATACTGTCAAGGTGTCTATATTATAATGATATATCCTGTCTTGGTCGCTATTTTGTCATAGAGACTATGTTACCCTGCCGGCTATATGTTTGCTATGATTCAAAAGCGACTATTTATCACAGTATCTATATTGTCATGTAGTTATACTGCCATAGTGAATATGATTTGTATATATATTTTTTGCTTCTTTGACCGTATTTTCACATCAGTTATATGATCACTGTGGCTATATTGTTATAGTGAATAAATTGCCGTCATGACTATATTATCATAATGGCCAGATTATCATGGCAGACATGTTGACATGGAGGCTATGTTTTCATGATATTTATATAGTCATTGTAAGTTTATTATCAAGGTGACTAATGACATGGTGACAATTTGTATCGTGACATTATTATCATGATGGCTGAAATATGATGGTGGCTATATTCTCGTTCGCTGTATTTTCAATGTTGCTCTTTTGTGAATATGGCTTTGTTTTCAGTGTAGCTATAGTGTCATGGGGAACATATTTTCATAGTGGCAATATTGTCATTATGACCTTAACGTCATTTTGGCTATCTTCTCATTTTAGTTATATTGCTATAATGTATATATAGTCACCTTAGCTATATTGGCAAGGTGATCTTTTTATAGGTGAAATATTGTCATTATTTAACTCTTGCATACTTTGTCATAAGCGAAATATTATCATGATAATTATATTTCTATGGTGACAATATTGTCATAGCGACTATATTATCATTATGACTATAATGTCACAGTAGCTATATTGCCAAGATAACTATATTGTCATGGTGACTTTTTTATCATGATTTTTATAATGTCATCATGACTATTTTCGTTGAAGCTTTTTTAATGGTGTTGATATTGCCCTTGAGGATATACCATTATAGAAGAGAAATTGTCATTTTGATTAAATTATCAACTGACTACATTGCCATGATATGCTATACTGTTATGGTTTCAGTACTGTCATGGTAAATTTTTTATTACTGTTTGTACATTGCAATGGAAACCAAAATGGTAGGTAGCTATAGTTTCATGGTAGGATAATTTTATCATGGCGATTATATTGCATTTCTGAGTATATTGTCATGGTGACTATGTTGCCATAATATCTATATTGTCATATAATTTGTCAAATTGAAGGCAATATTGTCGTAGAGACGGTACTGTCATGTTATCTGTATTGTCACGGTGGTTGTATTGTCAACGTGACTATATAGTCATGTTGGCTACATTGTCGTTAAGATCACATTTTAATGCTAACTATATCACCATAGTGGTTGTATTTTTAAATCCCTATATCGCCATGATGGCTATTTGTCATTTTCGTTATATAACAAGGAGGTGACTGTCTTTTCATGTTGGCAATATTGTCAGAATAGCTATATTGTCGAGTATTGGGTATATATATTTCTTTTCTGGCGATATATTATCATGATGGCACTAATAACATTTTGGCGATATTGGTATAGCGATATAGTGTTTTAGCAGCTAAACTCATGTTGTGGATATTTTTCAGTTGTACATTTTATCATTGTAGCTATATAGTCAAGGTTACTATATTTTCATGGTAGCTACATTGTCATGGTGAAGACATTGGCATGGTGGCTGTATTCTTACTTTAAATATAATGCCGTCCTGGCTACATTATCTTGTTCGGTATATCAAGTTGATGGCTATATTGTTATGGTTAATTTTGTCTTTCGGGATATATTTTGTAATTAGTGACAATACTATTGTGATTTTATGATCATGATAATATTTTCATGAAAACTTATGTGGTATTGTAAGTGTAAGTGATTGGATATCATCTCATCATGTCATTTAAATTGTCATGGTTTTTACACTATGATCTTGTTTATGTCAACCTGCTGATTATATAATCATGATTGGTGTATGGTTATGGTAACTATATTGTAATGTCGTTTTATTTCATTGCGATAATTTTGTCATGCTGACTACAGATCCATGACAGCTATAATGTTATGATCATAACATGATGATAAATCCTTTCTGAGTCACTGTTTTTTCACAGACTCTATATTGTCCTGGAGTCTATATTTTTGCTATGATCCGAAAAGGACTATCTATTAACAGTATCTATATTGTCAGGTGGTTTTATTGCCATTGTGAATACAAGATGATTGTTTCTATATTTTTGCTTTGATTATATTGTCATATCAGTTATATGATCATGGAAGCTTTATTGTCATAGTGAATAGATTGTCGTCGTGACTATATTTTCATTATGGCTAAATTGTCATAGCAAATATCTTGACATGGGGGCTATATTTTCATGATATTTATAAACTCATTGTAAGATTACTGTCAAGGTGACTCTATTGTCCTGGTGATTGAGTTATATCGTGATATTATTGTCAAGATGGCTGTATTGTCATCGGGGCTATATTGTAGTTTGCTGTATTTTGATTTTACGCTTTTGTGAACATAGCTTTACTATCAGTGTACCTATAGTGTCATGGAGAATATATTTTCATAGTGGAATTTTTGTCATTATGAACATACTTTCATTTTGGCCATCTCCTTATTTTGGTTACATTTCTATCATATATATATCATCACCTTGGCTATATTAGCAACGTGATCTTTTTTTACGGTTGCTATATTTTCATTTTTTTAATCATGCATTTTTTGTCGTAAGTGATACATTATCATGATAACTATAACATTCCGGTAACTATATATTGGCATTTTGACTATATTGTTATTATGACAATGATATCATGCTGGATATCTTGCCAAAGTAACTTTATTGTCATGGTGTCTATTTCATCATGATGGTTATAATGTCATGGTGAATATATTTTCACGGTAGCTTTTATATTGGTGTTATGTTTGCCCTTGAGGATGTATCAATATAAAACAAGCTTCTCATTTTGTTTAAATCATTAGGGGACTACATTGTTGTGAAATGCTATATTGTTATGGTTTCAGGAATGTCATTGTATATGTATTATTATGTTGGCTACATTCCAATGGAAGCCATAGTGGCAGAGTGGCTATATTTTCATAATACAATCATTTTGTTATGTCGATTATATTCCACTTGTGTGTATATTGTCATGGTGACTGTTGCCATAATATCTATAATGTCATTTGATTTGTTGAATTGGTGAATATAGTGTCATAATGTAATGTCATGGTTCCTGTATTGTCTTGGTGGTTGTATTGCCATCGTGTCTATATGGTCATGGTAGTTATATTTCCGTGAAAATTATATTAATGTGGTAACTATATTGCCATGGTGGCTATATTGTTAAATGAATATATTGCCATGATGGCTATTTGTTATTTTTTGTTATATTACAAGGGGGTGATTGTCTTTTCATGTTGCCTATATATCAGGGTACCTCTATTGTTATCATAAGATTACAGTCATAAAGACGATATAGTCGCCATGCCAATATTTTCACCTTAATGATATGGGTATCATGATAATATATCGCTTATAACAGAATATGCACTATTAAAAAATGACAGTATACCACATATAAAAAAATCACCATCCCATTATAGCCAAGGTGACGATATATATAACATAGCAATGTATCCCAAATTAGAAGATAGCCAAAATGACTTTATTTCATAATGACAATTGCGTCACTATGAAAATATGTTCCCAATGATAGTATAGCTACACTGACATTAAAGCCATATTCACTAAATAGCAACATTGAAAACGCATCAAACAACAATATAGCCACCATGATTGGACAGCCACCATGACAATAATGTTAAAACATAAATCAATAACTGTGATATTAGAGTAAACTTGAAAAAATTATTACAATTACCATAAAAGTATCATGAGAATATAGCATCCATATCAACATGTTTCCCATGACAATCTAGCCATTATGATTGTATAGTCACAACTACAATATATTCACTATAACAACAAAGCCACCATGTCCATATAACTGATATAACAACATAGTCAATGCAACATTAAAGAAACATTCAGAATATGCTCACAACGTCAATATAGCCACCTGACAATATAGATACCATGACAAAATAGTCGCTTTCGGATCATAGGAAACATATAGCCTCTATAGTATATAGTGTCCAGGAGACAATAGCGTCCAAAACAGAATTTATCAATAATATACAGCCGACTTGACAGTATAGCCCATGAAACATTATCAGAACCATGAAAATGTACCTGCCATACCAATATAAGTACTATCAAAATGAAGTCATACCAAAATGATCAAAAAAGATATTGCCATTGCTATATAGTTACAATAATCATACATTAATGATGATAATGTAATCAGCATTTTCACATAAGCACCATCACCGCTTAAAAGCATGACAGACTTAAGTTACATGATGATATGATATCCAGACACATACACTCAAGATGCCAAATAAGCCGTCATAGAAATATTATCATAATCATATAATCACAACCAAATTGTAGGTAAAGACAAAATACATCGCCAACGATGAAATTGATCGTAGCAATATAGCCATCAAGATAATGTAGCCAGGATGGCGTTATATTGAATATAACAATACACCCGCCATGCCAATATCGTCATCTTTACAATGTAGCTTGCATGAAATTATAGTAACCTTGACAAAGTAGGTACCATGATAATGTATTCCCATGAAAAAATGTCCAAAACAACAGTTGGGCTGCGAATACTATATCACCATGCTAATCTTGCCAAAATTCTAGTGTCGCCATTATGGCAATATACCAAAGGAAAAAAAAATACCCACAACAATAAGATAGGTAACTTAACAATATAGCTACTCTGACAAAAACCAATGATGGAAATATAGTTACCATAAGAATGTAATCTTAACGACAGTATAGCCATCATGACCATAGAGTTACGATGACATGACAACCATGATGACCATACAGGCAACATGACAATACAGTCTCTCTGACAATATTGCCATTGATTTAATAAATCAAATGAGAATATAGAAATTATGGCAACACAGTCACCATGAAATGATATTCAATTATACAATAAAATACTAATAACAAAATGATCAAACCATGAAAATATAGCCACCCCGGAACTATGGCTTCCATTGTAATGTAGCCAACATAATATACATTCACCGTGACAGTACTGAAACTATAACAATATAGCATATCATGACAATGTATTCACCTCATAATTTAAACAAAATGAAATATCCGTTTTTATAATGATATATCTCCAAGGGTAAATCAACATCATTAAATAAGTTACAATGAAAATGTAGTCACATGTAGTTACCTTAGCAATATAGCCACTAAGAGATTGTAGTCATAATTACAATATAGTCACCATGACAGTATACTGTCACTTTAATGATATAGTTATCAAGATAATGTATGACTCATGAAAAAATATACATGATTAAAAAAAATGACAATATAGCAACTATAAAGAGATCACCTTGCCAATATAGCCAAAGTGACGATATGTAAATCTTCGCAATGTAACCAAAATGAGCAGATAGCCAAAATGACGATATGTTCATAATGACAATACTGCTACTACGAAAATATATTCCCCATGACACTATAGCTACAATGACAATAAAGCAATCTTCACAAAAGAGTAGCATTGAAAATACAGGAAACGACAATATAGCCACCATGACAATGCAGCTATCGTGACAATAATGTCACGATATACATCAGTCGCCAGGCTATTAGAGTCACCTTGATAGTAATCTTTCAATGACTTTATGAATATCATGAAAATATAGCCCTCATGTCAACATATTTCCTATGACAATTTAGCCATTATGATAATATAGTCACGACGACAAGATATTCACTATGACAATAAAGCTACCATGATCATATAACTGATATGACAATATAGATTTCAGGATATGTAGTGTCCAGGACAATATAGAAATTACAGGAACACAGTAACTATGAGAATATACTCACAAATACAATAAAATAGTTATAACAAAATGATCCATGAAAATATAGTTACCTTGCAACTATGACTTTAATTGTAATGTAACCAACATAATATACATTCAACATGCCAGTACTGAAACTATAACAATATCGCATATCATGGCAATATATTCACATGAAAATTTAAAAAAAAGGAAATTCTCAATTTTATAATATATCTTCAAGGGCAAAATCAACACCATTAAATATGCTACAATGAAAATGCAGTCAAACTGTCATTATAGCCATCATCATGAAATAGTCACCATGACAGTATAGTTATCTTAGCAATATAGCTACTAAGAGATTATAGTCATATTGTCAACATTGTCACAATGACAATATACTGTCACCTTAATAGTAAAGTTATGACGATAATGTATCGCTTATGAAAAAATATGCATGACTAAAAAAAATGATAGCATAGCAACTATAAAAGAGATCACTTTGACAATATAGCCAAGGTTACGATATGTAAATCTTCGCAATATAACCAAAATGAGTAGATAGCCAAAATGACGGTATGTTCATAATGACAATACTGCTGCTATGAAAATATATCCCCCATGACACTATAGCTACAATGACAATAAAGCAATCTTCACAAAAGAGTAACAGTGAAAATACAGGAAACGACAATATACCCACCATCAAAGTACAGCCGCTATGACAATAATGTCACGATATAATTCACTAACTATATAAAAATCATGAAAATAAAGATTACCATGACAATTTAGCCAATATGATAATATAGTCAAGACGGCAATATATTCACTATAACAATATAGCCATGATCATATAAGTGATATGACAATACCGTCAACACAACAATAAGGAAGCCTTCAAATTTTATTCATTATGGCAATATAAGCACCTGACACTATTGATGCTGTGACAAAATAGTCTCTTTCAGATCATAGAAAACATATAGGCTCTAGAACAATATAGTGTCCACGACAAAATAGCGACCTAGACAAGATTTTTAATTAAGATATAGTCACCTTGACAGTATAGCCGAAAAAACAATGAAACAACAATGAAAATGTACCTGCCTAACAATATAGTTACCATGAAAATGCAGGCAACATAACAAAATTGTCACAATGAAATGTAATCGCCATTACAATTTAGTTACCATAATTATATATCAATCATGATAATATCATCAGGAGGCTGACATAAACACCATCACAGTATAAAAACCATGACAATATAGTGACATGATAATATGATATCCATACACTTGCACTCATATTACCAAATAAGCCGTCATGAAAATATTGTTATCATGATCATATGATTAAAACAATATTGTAGTTAATACCAAAATATATCCCCAACGACAAAATTAACAATAGCAATATAGCCAGCAAGTAAATATAGCGACCAAGATAATGTAGTTAGGATGGCATTATATTGAAAATAACAATACAGCCACAATGGCAATATCGTCACCATGACAATGGACCTACCATGAAAATATAGTAACATTGAAAATGCAGCTACTATAATAATAAAATCCCATGGAACATATCCAAAATAACAGTTTATTTGCTAAGACACTATATCACCATGCCAATATCGCCAAAATGTTAGTCTAGGCATCATGGCAATATACCACCAGAAAAAATAAATAAGCACCACAATGATATAGCTAACTTAACAATATAGCTACCCTGATAATATATTCAATATGAAAAGACAGTCACCTCCTTACAGTATAACAAAAATGAAAAATAGCTATCATGGCAATGTAGTCACCTATCAATATAGTCACCATGGCAATATAGTTACCATAACCATGTAATCATAACTGGAATATAACCAACATGACTATATAGTCAAGATGACATGCAACCATCATGACAATACAGGCAACATGACATTAGAGTCTCTACGACAATATTGCAATCGCTTCAACAAATTAAATGATAATATAGATATAACTGGAACACAGTCACCATGAGAGTATTATCACAAATGCAATATAACTGCAATAACAAAATTATCCTGTCATGAAAATTTAGCCACCCTGCCACTGCAATACAGCTAACATAATAATACATTCACTACGACAGTACTAAAAACCATGACAATATAGCATATTATGACAATGTAGTCACCTGATTACAGTCGCGCACCAGCTAAAGACGTGTACGGAGCTGCTATCATCTTTCAGAGCTAGGTTGTAGCTATTCCTACATGCGTTGTCGCTACACTTGCTTTGTTTTAAAGGTTTTATCTTATATGATCATGATTGGTGTATGATTAACGACACCATAATGTGATATCGTTTGTATTTCATTGTAATGAATTTGTCAAAGTAACTATATTTTCATGTATGCTATATTGTTATGGTAGGTACATTTTCATGGTTGTTCCACTGTTTTATTGGCTATGCTGTCAAGGTGACTGTATTGTGATGATAAATCCTGTCTTCTTCGCTATTTTGTCATAGAGACTATATTCTCTTGGACGCTATATGTTTGCTATGATCCAAAAATTACTATTTTGTCACAGTATCTATATTTTCATGTGGCTGTATTCTCAGAGTGGATATGATTTATAAATGCGTTTATTGTTGCGTTGACTATATTGTCATATCATTTATGTGATCATGGTGGCTTCAATGTTATGGTGAATATATTAGCGTCTTGACTATATTATCAGAATGGCGAAACTGTCACTTTAAAGATATTCATATGGAGGCTATATTTTCACGACAAATATATTTATATGGACGCTATATTTTCATGTTGTTCATGTACTCATTGTATATTCATTATCAAGGTGACGCTAATGTCCTGGCGATTGATTTATATCGAGAGATTATTGTCATGGTGGCTGTACTGTCTTGATGGCTGTATAGTCGTTTGCTATTTTTTCAATAGTACTCTTTTTGTGAAGATGGCTTTATTGTCAGTGAAGCTGGAGAATCATGGGGAACATATTTTCATAGTTGCAGTATTGTCATTATGAACATACCGTCGTTCTGGTTATAATCTCTTTTTCTTTACGTTGCTATGATGTATATATCGTCACCTTGACTATAGTGGCAAGGTGATCTTTTTTAATGGTGCTATACTGTCATTTTCTAATCATGCATATTTTGTCACAAGCGATATATCATTTTGATGACTTTATTATTAAGGTGACAGTATTTTAATAGCGACTATATTGTCATAATGACTATAATCTCAGAGTGGCTATATTGCCATGGTCACTATTCTATCATGATATTTATGTCATAGTGACTGTATTTTCATGGCAGCTTTTTAATGGTGTATAAAATTTTGTCCCTGAGGTTATACCATAATAGAAGAGAAATTTTTATTTTTCATTAAATGATCAAGTGACTACATTGTCATGATATGCTATATTGTTATGGTTGGAGTACTGACGTGGGGAATGTTTTGTTATTGTGGCTATATTGTAATGGAAGCCATAGTGGCAGGGTGACTATATTTTCATGGTAGGATCATTTTACTATGACGATTATATAACATTTCTGAGTATATTGTCATCGTGATTGTGTTGCCATAATATCTATATTGTCATTTAACTTGTTGAATTAGTGGCAATATTGTTTGAGAGACTGTCTTTTGATGTTTTCTGTATTGTCATGGTAGTTGTATTGTCATCGTGACTATAATAACATGGTGACTATATTGCCATTAAGAATACATTGCTATGCTAATCATATTGCCATGATGGCTATATTGTTTGGTTACCATATTGCCAAGATGGCTATATAGTTTAGTTACCATATTGCAATGATGTCTATTTGTCACTTTTTTTTTATATTTCAAGAATTTGGCTGTCTTTTAATGTTACCTATATTGTCAGAGTAGTATATTGTCAAGTTAGCTATATCGTTGTGATGAGTATTTTTTCTGTTGATATATTTCCATGATGGCTATACTAACATTTTAGAGATTTTGGCATGGTGATATATCGTCTTGGCAGCTAAACTCTTGTTGTGGCTATCTTTTGGGTATTTTCTATCTTGAATATTTTGCCATGGCAGCTACATTATCAACGTTATTATACTTTCATGGTAGCTATATTGTCATGGTGAGGATATTGGCACGTTGTCTCCATTGTAATTCTCAATACAATGCTTGCTACTTTATCTTGGTCGCTATAACAAGTTGATGGCTATATTGCTATGATTAATTTTGTCGTTGGGATATATTTGTCACTACCTACAATATTGTTGTGATTATATGATCGTGATAACAATATATTCATGTCGGCTTCTTTGGTATTGTAAGTGTAAGTGCATGGATATCATATCATCATGTCACTTATACTGTCATGGTTTTTATACTTTGATATTGTTTATGTCTACCTGCTGATTATATGATCATGATTGGTCTATGATTATGGTAACTATATTGTAATGCCGATGATATTTCATTATGATAATTTTGTCATCTTGGCTAAAATTTCATGACATCTATAATGTTTTGGCAGGTACAGTTTCATGATTGTTACATTGTTTTATGGTCTATACTGTCAAGGTGTCTATATTATAATGATATATCCTATCTTGGTCGCTATTTTGTCATAGAGACTATGTTGTCCTGCCGGCTATATGTTTACTATGATTCAAAAGCGACTATTTGTCACAGTATCTATATTGTCATGTAGTTATACTGCCATAGTGAATATGATTTGTATATTTCTTTTTTGCTTCTTTGACTGTATTGTCACATCAGTTATATGATCACTGTGGCTATATTGTTATAGTGAATAAATTGCCGTCATGACTATATTATCATAATGGCCAGATTATCATGGCAGACATGTTGACATGGAGGCTATATTATCATGATATTTATGTAGTCATTGTAAGTTTATTATCAAGGTGACTAATGACATGGTGATGATTTGTATCGTGACATTATTATTATGGTGGCTGAACTATGATGATGGCTATATTCTCGTTTGCTGTATTTTCAATGTTGTTCTTTTGTGAATATAGATTTGTTGTCAGTGTAGCTATAGTGTCATGGGGAACATATTTTCATAGTGGCAGTATTGTCATTATGACCATAACGTCATTTTGGCTATCTTTTCATTTTAGTTACATTGCTATAATGTATATATCGTCACCTTAGCCATACTTTCATGGTGATCTTTTTATAGGTGATATATTGTCATTATTTAACTCTTACATACTTTGTCATAAGCGAAATACTATCATGATAATTATATTTTTATGGTGACAATATTGTCATAGCGACTATATTATCATTATGACTATAATGTCACAGTGGCTATATTGCCAACATAACTATATTGGCATGGTGAATTTTTTATCATGATTTATATAATGTCATAATGATTGTATTTTCGTAAAAGGTTTTTTAATGGTGTTGATATTTCCCTTGAGGATATACCATCATAGAAGAGAAATTGTCATTTTGATTGAATTATCAGCTGACTACATTGCCATGATATGCTATACTGTTATGGTTTCAGTACTGTCATGGTAAGTCTTTTATTACTGTTTCTACATTACAATGGAAACCAAAATAGTAGGTGGCTATATTTTCATGGTAGGATAATTTTATCATGGCGATTATATTGCATTTCTGAGTATATTGTCTTGGTGACTATGTTGCCATAATATTTATATTGTCATATAATTTGTCAAATTGATGGCAATATTGTCTTAGAGACGGTACTGTCATGTTATCTGTATTGTCACGGTGGTTTTATTGTCAACGTGACTATATAGTCATGTTGGCTACATTGTCGTTAAGGTCATATTGTTATGGTAACTATATTACCATAGTGGCTGTATTGTTAAATCACTATATCACCATGATGGCTATTTGTCATTTTTGTTATATAACAAGGAGGTGACTGTCTTTTCATGTTGGCAATATTGTCAGAATACCTATATTGTCGAGTAGTGGGTATATATATTTCTTTTCTGGCGATATATTATCATGATGGCAATAATAACATTTTGGCGATATTGGCATGGCGATATAATGTTGTAGCAGCTAAATTCTTGTTGTGGATATTTTTCAATTGTATATTTTATCATGGTAGCTACATAGTCAAGGTTACTATATTTTCATGGTAGCTACATTATCATGGTGAAGACATTGGCATGGTGGTTGTATTCTTACTTTCAATATGATGCCGTCCTGGCTATATTATCTTGGTCGCTATATCAACTTGATGGCTGTATTGTTATGGTTAATCTTGTCTTTCGGGATATATTTTTTAATTAGTGACAATACTGTTATGATCATGATAATATTTTCATAAAAACTTATGTGGTGTTGTAAGTGTAAGTGAATGGATATCATCTCATCATATCACTTAAATTGTCCTGGTTTTTACACTATGATCTTGTTTATGTCAACCTGCTGACTATATAATCATGATTGGTGTATGATTATGGTAACTATATTGTAATGTGGTTTTATTTCATTGTGATAATTTTGTCATGTTGACTACAATTCCATGACAGCTATAATGTTATGACCATATCATGATTATAAATCCTGTCTGAGTCACTGTTTTTTCACAGAGACTATATTGTCCTGGAGTCTATATTTTTGCTATGATCCGAAAACGAGTATCTATTAACAGTATCTGTATTATCAGGTGGTTATATTACCATTCTGAATATAAGTTGAATGTTTCTATATTTTTGCTTTGATTATATTGACATATCAGTTATATGATCATGGTAGCTTTATTGTCATAGTAAATAGATTGTCGTCGCGACTATTTTCATAATGGCTAAATTGTCATAGCAAATATCTTGACATGAGGGCTATATTATCATGATATTTATAAAGTAATTGTAAGATTACTGTCAAGGTGACTCTATTCTCCTGGTGATTGAGTTATATCGTGATATTATTGTCAAGATGGCTGTATTGTCATGGTGGCTATATTGTAGTTTGCTGTATTTTAATTTTACGCTTTTGTGAAGATAGCTTTACTGTCAGTGTACCTATAGTGTCAAGGAGAATATATTTTCATAGTGGAATTATTGTCATTATGAAAATACTGTCATTTTGGCCATCTCCTTATTTTGCTTACATTTCTATCATAAATATATCATCACCTTGGCTATATTAGCAACGTGATCTTTTTTTACGGTTGCTATATTTTCATTTTTTCAATCATGCATTTTTTGTCGTAAGTGATACATTATCATGATAACTATAACATTCCGGTAACTATATATTGGCATTTTGACTATACTGTTATTATGACAATGATATCATGTTGGATATCTTGCCAAAGTAACTTTAATGTCATGGTGTCTTTTTCATCATGATGGTTATAATGTCATGGTGACTATTTTTTCACGGTAGCTTTTATATTGGTATTGGGTTTGCCCTTGAGGATGTATCATTATAAAACGAGATTCTCAGTTTGATTAAATCATTAGGGGACTACATTGTCGTGATATGCTATATTGTTATGCTTTCAGGAATGTCATTGTATATGTATCATTATGTATTCTATATTCCAATGGAAGACATAGTGCCAGAGTGGCTATATTTTCATAATATAATCATTTTATGTCTATTATATTCCACTTGTGTATATATTGTCATGGTGACTGTTGCCATAATATCTATACTGTCATTTGATTTGTTGAATTGGTGGCTATATTGTCATAATGTAATGTCAGGGTTCCTGTATTGTCTTAGTGGTTGTATTGTCATCGTGTCTATATGGTCATGGTAGTTATATTTCCATTAAGATTATATTGATACGGTAACTATATTGCCATGGTGGCTCTATTGTTAAATGAATATATTGCCATGATGGCTATTTGTTATTTTTTGTTATATTACAAGGGGGTGATTGTCTTTTCATGTTGCCTATATATCAGGGTATCTATATTGTTACCATAAGATTACAGTCATAAAGACAATATAGTCGCCATGCCAATATTTTCACCTTAATGATATGGGTATCATGATAATATATCGGTTATAACAGAATATGCACGATTAAAAAATGACAATATACCACCTATAAAAAAAAATCACCTTCCCAATATAGCCAAGGTGACGATATATATAACATAGCAATGTAACCCAAATTAGAAGATAGCCAAAATGACTTTATTTCATAATGACAATTGCGTCACTATGAAAATTTGTTCCCAATTAAAGTATAGCTACACTGACATTAAAGCCATATTCACTAAATAGTAACATTGAAAACGCATTAAACGACAATATAGCCAACATGATTGGACAGCCACCATAACAATAATGTTACAACATAAATCAATCACTGTGATATTAGAGTAAACTTGAAAATTTTTTTACAATTACCATAAAAGTATCATGAAAATATAGCATCCATATCAACATATTTCCCATGACAATTTAGCCATTATGATAGTATAGTCACAACTACAATATATTCACTATAACAACAAAGCCACCATGGCCATATAACTGATATGACAATATAGTCAACGCAACATTAAAGAAATATTCAGAATATGTTCACAATGTCAATATAGCCACCTGACAATATAGATACCGTGACAAAATAGTCGCTTTCGGATCATAGGAAACATATAGCCTCTAAAGTATACAGTGTCCAGGAGACAATAGCGTCCAAAACAGAATTTATCAATACTATACAGCCGCCTTGACATTATAGCCCATAAAACAATGTCAGAACCATGAAAATGTACCTGCCATACCAATATAACTACTACCAAATGAAGTCAACATACCAAAATGATCAAAAAAGATATTGCCATTGCTATATAGTTACAATAATCATACATTAATGATGATAATGTGATCAGCATTTTCACTTAAGCACCATTACCGTTTAAAAGCATGACAGACTAAGTTACATGATGATATGATATCCAGACAGATACACTCAAGATGCCAAATAAGCCGTCATAGAAATATTATCACGATCATATAATCACAACCAAATTGTAGGTAAAGACAAAATACATCCCAACGATGAAAATGACCGTAGCAATATAGCCATCAAGTTGATATAGCGACCAAGATAATGTAGCCAGGATGGCGTTATATTGAACATAACAATACACTCGCCATGCCAATATCGTCATCTTTACAATGTACCTTGCATGAAATGTAGTAGCCTTGACAATGTAGGTACCATGATAATGTATTCCCATGAAAAAATGTCCAAAACAACAGTTGGGTTGCGAACACTATATCATCATGCTAATCTTGCCAAAATTCTAGTATAGCCATCATGGCAAGATACCAAAAGGAAAAAAAATACCCACCACGATAAGATAGGTAACTTAACAATATAGCTACTCTGACAAAAACCAATGATGGCAATATAGTTACCATAAGAATGTAATCTTAATGACAGAATAGCCATCATGACCATAGAGTCACGATGACAAGACAACCATGATGACCATGACAGGCAACATGACAATACAGTCTCTATGACAATATTGCCATCAATTTAATAAATCAAATAACAATATAGAAATTATGGCAACACAGTCACCATGACAATATATTCAAAAATACAATAAAATACTAACAACAAAATGATCAAACCATGAAAATATAGCCACCCTGCCACTATGGCTTCCATTGTAATGTAGCCAACATAATATACATTCACCATGACAGTACTGAAACTATAACAATATAGCATATCATGACAATGTATTCACCTCAAAATTTAAACAAAATGAAATATCCGTTTTTATAATGATATATCTCCAAGGGAAAATCAGCACCATTAAATAAGCTACAATGAAAATGTAGTCACATGTAGTTATCTTAGCAATATAGCCATTAAGAGATTGCAGTCATAATGACAATATAGTCATCATGACAATATACTGTCACTTTAATGGTAAAATGAACAGATAGCCAAAATGACGATATATTCATAATGACAATACTGCTTCTACGAAAATATATTCCCCATGACACTATAGCTACAATGACAATAAAGCAATCTTCACAAAAGAGTAATATTGAAAATACAGGAAACGACAATATAGCCACCATGACAATGCAGCTATCGTGACAATAATGTCACGATATACATCAATCGCCAGGCTATTAGAGTCACCTAGATAGTAATCTTTCAATGACTTTATGAATATCATGAAAATATAGCCCTCATGTCAACATATTTCCTATGACAATTTAGCCATTATGAAAAAATAGTCACGACGACAAGATATTCACTATGACAATAAAGCTACCATGATCATATAACTGATATGACAATATAGATTTCAGGATATGTAGTGTCCAGGACAATATAGAAATTACGGCAACACAGTAACCATGAGATTATACTCACAAAGTTAATAAAATCGTCATAACAAAATGATCCAACCATGAAAATATTGTTACCCTGCCACTATGACTTTAATTGTAATATAACCAACATAATATACATTCAACATGACAGTACTGAAACTATACCAATATCGCATATCATGGCAATATATTCACATGATAATTTAAAAAAAAAAGGAAATTTTCGTTTTTATGATATATCTTCAAGGGCAAAATCAACACCATTAAATATGCTACATGAAAATGCAGTCAAACTGTCATTATAACCATCATCATGAAATAGTCACCATGACAGTATAGTTATCTTAGCAATATAGCCACTAAGAGATTATAGTCATAATGTCAAGATTGTCACAATGACAATATACTGTCACCTTAATAGTAAAGTTATCACGATAATGTATCGCTTATGAAAAAATATGCATGACTAAAAAAAATGACAATATAGCAACTATAAAAGAGATCACCTCGACAATATAGACAAGGTGACGATATGTAAATCTTCGCAATATAACCAAAATGAGTAGATAGCCAAAATGACGGTATGTTCATAATGACAATACTGCTGCTATGAAAATATGTCCCCCATGACACTATAGTTACAATGACAATAAAGCAATCTTCACAAAAGAGTAACAGTGAAAATACAGCAAACGACTATATAGCCACCATGAAAGTACAGCCACTATGACAATAATGTCACGATATAGTTCACTGACTATATAAACATCACGAAAATAAGTCTTCCATGTCAACATACTTACCATGACAATTTAGCCAATATGATGATATAGTCAAGACGGTAATATATTCACTATAACAATATAGCCATCATCATATAAGTGATATGATAATACAGTCAACGCAACAATAAGGAAGCCTTCAAATTATATTCATTATTGCAATATAAGCACCTGACAATAATGATGCTGTGATAAAATAGTCTCTTTCGGATCATAGCAAACATATAGGCTCCAGGACAATATACTGTCCATGACAAAATAGCTACCAAGACAAGATTTTTAATAAAGATATAGTCACCTTGACAGTATAGCCGATAAAACAATGAAACAACAATGAAAATGTACCTGCCATAACAATATAGCTACCATGAAAATGAAGGCAACATGACAAAATTGTCACAATGAAATATAATCGCCATTACAATTTAGTTACCATAATCATATATCAATCATGATAATATCATCAGGAGGCTGATATAAACACCATCACAG
Organism: Panulirus ornatus; assembly: GCF_036320965.1. NCBI lineage: Eukaryota > Metazoa > Arthropoda > Malacostraca > Decapoda > Palinuridae > Panulirus > Panulirus ornatus. The sequence goes on along the minus strand of NC_092278.1, from coordinate 4,422,526 downwards.
TATAAAAACCATGAAGATATAGTAACATGATAATATGATATCCATACTCTTGCACTCACATTACCAAATAAGCCGCCATGAAAATATTGTTATCATGATCATATGATTAAAACAAAATTGTAGTTAATGACAAAATATATCCCCAACGACAAAATTAACCATAGCACTATAGCCAGCAAGTAAATATAGCGACCAAGATAATGTAGTTAGGATGGCATTATATTGAAAATAACAATACAGCCACAATGGAAATATCGTCACCATGACAATGGAGCTACCACGAAAATATAGTAACATTGACAATATAGCTACTATGATAATAAAATCCCATGGAACATATCCACAATAACAGTTTATTTACTAAGACACTATATCACCATGCCAATATCGCCAAAATGTTAGTCTAGGCATCATGGCAATATACCACCAGAAAAAATGAATAAGCACCACAATGATATAGCTAACTTAACAATATAGCTACCCCGATAATATATTCAATATGAAAAGACAGTCATCTCCTTACAGTATAACAAATATGAAAAATTGCTATCATGGCAATGTAGTCACCTATCAATATTGTCACCATGGCAATATAGTTACCATAACCCTGTAATCATAACTGGAATATAACCAACATGACTATATAGTCAAGATGACATGCAACCATCATGACAATACAGGCAACATGACATTAGAGTGTCTACGACAATATTGCAATCGCTTTACCAGATTAATGATAATATAGATATTACTGGAAGACAGTGACCATGACAGTATTATCACAAAGGCATTATAACCGCGATAACAAAATTTTCCTACCATGAATATTTAGCCACGCTGCCACTGGGAATATACCTAACATAATAATACACTCACTACGACAGTACTGAAACCATGACAATATAGCATATCATGACAATGTAGTCACCTGATGACAGTCGCGCACCAGCTACCGACGTATACGGAGCTGCTGCCGTCTTTCAGAGCTATGTTGTAGCTATTTCTCCCTGCGTTCTCGCTACCCTTGCTTTGTTTTGCAGGTTATATCTTATAAAATCATGATTGGTGTATGATTATCGAAACCATAATGTGATATCGTTTGTATTTCATTGTAATGAATTTGTCATAATAACTATATTTTCATGTAAGCTATATTGTTATGGTAGGTACATTTTCATGGTTGTTCCACTGTTTTATTCGCTATACTGTCAAGGTGACTGTATTGTGATGATAAATCCTGTCTTCTTCGCTATTTTGTCATAGAGACTATATTCTCTTGGACGCTATATGTTTGCTATGATCCAAAAATGACTATTTTGTCACAGTATCTATATTTTCATGTGGCTGTATTCTCAGAGTGGATATAATTCATAAATGCGTTTATGGTTGCGTTGACTATATTGTTATATCATTTATGTGATCATGGTGACTTTATTGTTATGGTGAATATATTAGCGTCTTGACTATATTATAAGAATGGCGAAATTGTCACCTTAAGGATATTCATATGGAGGCTATATTTTCACGACAAATATATTTATATGGACGTTATATTTTCATGATGTTCATGTACTCATTGTATATTCATTATCAAGGTGACGCTAATGTCCTGGCGATTGATTTATATCGAGAGATTATTGTCATGGCGGCTGTACTGTCTTGATGGCTGTATAGTCGTTTGCTATTTTTTCAATAGTACTCTTTTTGTGAAGATGGCTTTATTGTCAGTGAAGCTGGAGAATCGTGGGGAACATATTTTCATAGTTGCAGTATTGTCATTACGAACATACCGTCGTTCTGGTTATCATCTCTTTTTCTTTACGTTGCTATGATGTATATATCGTCACCTTGACTATAGTGGCAAGGTGATCTTTTTTATATGTGTTATACTGTCATTTTCTAATCATCCATATTTTGTCATAAGCGAGATATCATTTTGATAATTTTATTATTAAGGTGACAGTATTTTAGTAGCGACTATATTATCATAATGACTATAATCTCAGAATGGCTATATTGCCATGGTCACTATTTTATCATGATATTTATGTCATACTGACTGTATTTTCATGGCAGCTTTTTAATGGTGTATAAAATTTTGTCCCTGAGGTTATACCATAATAGAAGCGATATTTTCATTTCTCATTAAATGATCAAGTGACTACATTGTCATTATATGCTATATTGTTATGGTTTCAGTACTGTCGTGGTGAATGTTTTGTTATTGTGGCTATATTGTAATGGAATCCATAGTGGCAGGGTGACTATATTTTCATGGTAGGATCATTATATTATGAAGATTATATAACATATCTGAGTATATTTTCACCGTGATTGTTTTCTCATAATATCTATATTGTCATTTAACTTGTTGAATTAGTGGCAATATTGTCTTAGAGACTGTCTTTTGATGTTTTCTGTATTGCCATGGTACAATACATTGCTATGGTAATCATATTGTCATGATGGCTATATTGTTTGGTTAACATATTGCCATGATGGCTATATTGTTTAGTTACCATATTGCCATGATAGCTATTTGTCATTTTCTTTTTTTTTTATATTTCAAGGAGGTGGCTGTCTTTAATGTTACCTATATTGCCAGAGTAGTATATTGTCAAGTTAGTTATATCGTTGTGATGAGTATTTTTTCTATTGATATATTGCCATGATGGCTACATTAACATTTTAGAGATATTGGCATGGTGATATATCTTCTTAGCAGCTAAACTCTTGTTGTGGCTATCTTTTGGGTATTTTTTGTCTTGAATATTTTGCCATGGCAGCTACATTATCAACGTTACTATATTTTCATGGTAGCTATATTGTCATGGTGAGGATATTGGCACGGTGGCTGTATTATAATTCTCAATACAATGCTTGCTACATTATCTTGGTCGCTATAAAAAGTTGATGGCTATATTGCTATGATTAATTTTGTCGTGGGATATATTTGTCACTACATTCAATATTGTTATGATTATATGATCATGATAACAATATATTCATGGTGGCTTCTTTGGTATTGTAAGTGTAAGTGTATGGATATCATATCATCATGTCACTTATACTGTCATGGTTTTTATACTGCGATATTGTTTATGCCTACCTGCTGATTATATGATCATGATTGGTCTATGATTATGGTAACTATATTGTAATGCCGATGATATTTCATTATGATAATTTTGTCATGTTGACTAAAATTTCATGACATCTATAATGTTTTGGCAGGTACAGTTTCATGATTGTTACATTGTTTTATGGTCTATTCTGTCAAGGTGTCTATATTATAATGATATATCCTGTCTTGGTCGCTATTTTATCATAGAGACTATGTTGTCCTGCCAGCTATATGTTTACTATGATTCAAAAGCGACTATTTGTCACAGTATCTATATTGTCATGTAGTTATACTGACATAGTGAATATGATTTGTATATCTCTTTTTTGCTTCTTTGACTGTATTGTCACATCAGTTATATGATCACTGTGGCTATATTGTTATAGTGAATAAATTGCCGTCATGAGTATATTATCATAATGGCCAGATTATCATGGCAGACATGTTGACATGGAGGCTATATTATCATGATATTTATATAGTCATTGTAATTTTATTATCAAGGTGACTAATGACATGGTGATGATTTGTATCGTGACATTATTATCATGGTGGCTGAACTATGATGGTGGCTATATTCTCGTTTGCTGTATTTTCAATGTTGCTCTTTTGTGAATATAGATTTGTTGTCATTGTAGCTATAGTGTCATGGGGAACATATTTTCATAGTGGCAGTATTGTCATTATGACCTTAACGTCATTTTGGCTATCTTTTCATTTTACCTTAGCCATATTTTCATGGTGATCTTTTTATAGGTGATATATTGTCATTATTTAACTCTTGCATACTTTGTCATAAGCGAAATATTATCATGATAATTATATTTTTATGGTGACAATATTGTCATAGCGACTACATTATCATTATGACTATAATGTCACAGTGGCTATATTGCCAAGATAACTATATTTGCATGGTGACTTTTTTATCATGATTTTTATAATATCATAATGACTGTATTTTCGTAAAAGCTTTTTTAATGGTGTTGATATTTCCCTTGAGGATATACCATTATGGAAGAGAAATTGTCATTTCTATTAAATTATCAGCTGACTACATTGCCATGATACGCTATACTGTTATGGTTTCAGTACTGTCATGGTAAGTCTTTTATTACTGTTTCTACATTGCAATGGAAACCAAAATGGTAGGTGGCTATATTTTCATGGTAGGATAATTTTATCATGGCGATTATATCGCATTTCTGAGTATATTGTCATGGTGACTATATTGCCATAATATCTATATTATCATATAATTTGTCAAATTGATGGCAATATTGTCTTAGAGACGGTACTGTCATGTTATCTGTATTGTCACGGTGGTTTTATTGTCAACGTGACTATATAGTCATGTTGGCTACATTGTCGTTAAGATCACATTGTTATGGTATCTATATTATCATAGTGGTTGTATTGTTAAATCACTATATCACCATGATGGCTATTTGTCAATTTTTGTTATATAACAAGGAGGTGACTCTCTTTTCATGTTGGCAATATTGTCAGAATAGCTATATTGTCGATTATTGGGTATATATATTTCTTTTCTGGCGATATATTATCATGATGGCAATAATAACATTTTGGCGATATTGGCTTGGCGATATAGTGTTTTAGCAGCTAAATTATTGTTATGGATATTTTTCAATTGTATATTTTATCATGGTAGCTACATAGTCAAGCTTACTATATTTTCATGTTAGCTACATTATCATGGTGAAGACATTGGCATGGTGGTTGTATTCTTACTTTCAATATGATGCCGTCCTGGCTACATTATCTTGGTCGCTATATCAACTTGATGGCTATATTGTTATGGTTAATCTTGTCTTTAGGGATATATTTTGTAATTAGTGACAATACTGTTATGATCATGATGATATTTTCATAAAAATTTATGTGGTATTGTAAGTGTAAGTGAATGGATATCATCTCATCATGTCACTTAAATTGTCATGGTTTTTACACTATGATCTTGTTTATGTCAACCTGCTGATTATATAATCATGATTGGTGTATGATTATGGTAACTATATTATAATGTGGTTTTATTTCATTGTGATAATTTTGTCACGTTGAGTACAATGACTACAATTCCATGACAGCTATAATGTTATGACCATATCATGATGATGAATCCTGTCTTAGTCACTGTTTTTTCACAGAGACTATATTGTCCTGGAGTCTATATTTTTCCTATGATCCGAAAACGAGTATCTATAAACAGAATCTGTATTGTCAAGTGGTTATATTGCCATTGTGAATATAAGTTGAATGTTTCTATATTTTTGCTTTGATTATATTGACATATCAGTTATATGATCATGGTAGCTTTATTGTCATAGTGAATAGATTGTCGTCGTGATTATATTTTCATAATAGCTAAATTGTCATAGCAAATATCCTGACATGAGGGCTATATTTTCATGATATTTATAAAGTAATTGTAAGATTACTGTCAAGGTGACTCTATTCTCCTGGTGATTGAGTTATATCGTGATGTTATTGTCAAGATGGCTATATTGTCATGGTGGCTATATTGTAGTTTGCTGTATTTTAATTTTACGCTTTTGTGAAGATAGCTTTACTGTCAGTGTACCTATAGTGTCAAGGAGAATATATTTTCATAGTGGAATTATTGTCATTATGAACATACTGTCATTTTGGCCATCTCCTTATTTTGATTACATTTCTATCATAAATATATCATCACCTTGGCTATATTAGCAACGTGATCTTTTTTTACGGTTGCTATATTTTCATTTTTTCAACCATGCATTTTTTGTCGTAAGTGATACATTATCATGATAACTATAACATTCCGGTAACTATATATTGGCATTTTGACTATACTGTTATTATGACAATGATATCATGCTGAATATCTTGCCAAAGTAACTTTAATGTCATGGTCTCTTTTTCATCATTATGGTTATAATGTCTTGGTGACTACATTTTCACGGTAGCGTTTATATTGGTATTGGGTTTGCCCTTGAGGATGTATCATTATAAAACGAGATTCTCATTTTGATTAAATCATTAGGGGTCTACATTGTCGTGATATGATATATTGTTATGGTTTCAGGAATGTCATTGTATATGTATTATTATGTATTCTATATTCCAATGGAAGCCATAGTGGCACAGTGGCTATATTTTAATAATATAATCATTTTATGTCGATTATATTCCACTTGAGTGTATATTGTCATGGTGACTGGTTCCATAATATCTATACTGTCATTTGATTTGTTAAATTGGTGGCTATATTGTCATAATGTAATGTCACGGTTCCTGTATTGTCTTAGTGGTTGTATTGTCATCGTGTCTATATGGTCATGGTAGTTATATTTCCATTAAGATTATATTGATAAAGTAAGTATATTGCCAAGGTGGCTCTATTGTTAAATGAATATATTGCCATGATGGCTATTTGTTATTTTTTGTTATATTACAAGGGGGTGATTGTCTTTTCATGTTGCCTATATATCATGGTACATATATTGTTACCATAAGATTACAGTCATAAAGACAATATAGTCGCCATGCCAATATTTTCACCTTAATGATATGGGTATCATGATAATATATCGCTTATAACAGAATATGCACGATTAAAAAATGACAATATACAACCTATAAAAAAAATCACCTTCCCAATATAGCCAAGGTGACGATATATATAACATAGCAATGTTACCAAAATTAGAAGATAGCCAAAATGACTTTATTTCATAATGACAATTGCGTCACTATGAAAATTTGTTCCCAATGAAAGTATAGCTACACTGACATTAAAGCCATAATCAATAAATAGTAACATTGAAAACGCATTATACGACAATATAGCCACCATGATTGGACAGCCACAATAACAATAATGTTACAACATAAATCAATCACTGTGATATTAGAGTAAACTTGAAATTTTCTTTACAATTACCATAAAAGTATCATGAGAATATAGCATCCATATCAACATATTTCCCATGACAATTTAGCCATCATGATAGTATAGTCACAACTACAATATATTCACTATAACAGCAAAGCCATATTGGCCATATAACTGATATGACAATATAGTTAACGCAACACTAAAGAAACATTCAGAATATGTTCACAACGTCAATATAGCCACCTGACAATATAGATACCGTAAAAAAAATAAACGCTTTCGGATCATAGGAAATATATAGCCTGTAAAGTATATAGTGTCCAGGAGAGAATAGTGTCCACAACTGAATTTATCAATACTATACAGCCGCCTTGACATTATACCCCATAAAACAATGTCAGAACCATGAAAATGTACCTGCCATACCAATATAACTACTATCAAAATAAAGTCAACATACCAAAATGATCAAAAAAGATATTGCCATTGCTATATAGTTACAATAATCATACAATAATGATGATAATGTAATCAGCATTTTCACTTAAGCACCATTACCGTTTAAAAGCATGACAGACTAAGTTACATGATGATATGATATCCAGACAGATACACTCAAGATGCTAAATAAGCGTCATAGAAATATCATCATGATCATATAATCACAACCAAATTGTAGGTAAAGACCAAATACATCCCCAACGATGAAAATGACCGTAGCAATATAGCCATCAAGTTGATATAGCGACCAAGATAATGTAGCCAGTATGGCGTTATATTGAAAATAACAATACACCCGCCATGCCAATATCGTCATCTTTACAATGTAGTTTGCATGAAATATAGTAACCTTGAAAATGTAGGTACCATGATAATGTATTCCCATGAAAAAATGTCCAAAACAACAGTTGCACTGCGAACACTATATCACCATGCTAATCTTGCCAAAATTCTAGTATAGCCATCATGGCAATATACCAAAAGAAAAAAAAATACCCACCACGATAAGATAGATAACATAACAATATAGCTACTCTGACAAGAAGCCATGATGGCAATATAGTTACCATAAGAATGTAATCTTAATGACAGTATAGCCATCATGACCAAAAAGTCACGATAAGACAATCATGATAACCATACAGGCAACATGACAATACAGTCTCTATGACAATATTGCCATCAATTTAATAAATCAAATGACAATATAGAAATTATGGCAACACAGTCACCATGACAATATATTCAAAAATACAATAAAATACTAATAATAAAATGATCAAACCATGAAAATATAGCCACCCTGCCACTATGGCTTCCATTGTAATGTAGCCAACATAATATACATTCACCAAGACAGTACTGAAACTATAATAATATAACATATCATGACAATGTATTCATGATTTAGACAAAATGAAATATCCGTTTATATAATGATATATCTCCAAGGGTATATGAACACCATTAAATAAGCTACAATGAAAATGTAGTCACATGTAGTTATCTTAGCAATATAGCCACTAAGAGATTGTAGCATAATGACAATATAGTCATCATGACAATATACTGTCACTTTAATTATACAGTTATCAAGATAATGTATCACTCATGAAAAATATACATGATTAAAAAAAATGACAATATAGCAACTATAAAGAGATCACCTGGCCAATATAGCCAAGGTGACGATATGTAAATCTTCGCAATGTAACCAAAATGAGCAGATAGCCAAAATGACGATATGTTCATAATGACAATGCTGCTACTACGAAAATACATTCCCCATGACACTATAGCTACAATGGCAATAAAGCAATTTTCACAAAAGAGTAACATTGAAAATACAGGAAACGACAATATAGCCACTATGACACTGCAGCTATCATGACAATAGTGTCACGATATTCATCAATCGCCAGGCTATTAGAGTCACCTTGATAGTAATCTTTCAATGACTTTATGAATATCATGAAAATATAGCCCTCACATCAACATATTTCCTATGACAATTAAGCCATTGTGATAATATAGTCACGACGACAAGATATTCACTATGACAATAAAGCTACCATGATCATATAACTAATATGACAATATAGATTTCAGGATATGTAGTGTCCAGGACAATATAGAAATTACGGCAACACAGTAACCATGAGAATATACTCACAAATACAATAAAATCGTCATAACAAAATGATCCAACCATGAAAATATTGTTTCCCTGCCACTATGACTTTAATTGTAATGTAACCAACATAATATACATTCAACATGACAATACTGAAACTATAACGATATCCCATATCATGGCAATATATTCACATAAAAATTTAAAAAAAAAAGAAATTTTCGCTTTTATGATATATCTTCAAGGGCAAAATCAGCACCATTAAATATGCTACAATGAAAATGCAGTCAAACTGTCATTATAACCATCATCATGAAATAGTCACCATGACAGTATAGTTATCTTAGTAATGTAGCCACCAAGAGATTATAGTCATATTGTCAACGTTGTCACAATGACAATATACTGTCACCTTAATAGTAAAGTTACCACGATAATGAATCGCTTATGAAAAAATATGCATGAATAAAAAAAAATGACAACATAGCAACCATAAAAGAGATCACCTTGACAATATAGCCAAGGTGACGATATGTAAATCTTCGCAATATAACCAAAATGAGTAGATAGCCAAAATGATGGTATGTTCATAATGACAATACTGCTGCTATGAAAATATATCTCCCATGACACTATAGCTACAATGACAATAAAGCAATCTTCACAAAAGAGTAACAGTGAAAATACAGCAGACGACTATATAGCCACCATGAAAGTACAGCCACTATGACAGTAATGTCACGATATAATTCACTGACTATATAAACATCATGAAAATAAGGCTTCCATGTCAACATACTTACCATGACAATTTAGCCAATATGATAATATAGTCAAGACGGCAATATATTCACTATAACAATATAGCCATGATCATATAAGTGATATGACAAGACAGTCAACGCAACAATAAGGAAGCCTTCAAATTATATTCATTATGGCAATATAAGCACCTGACAATATTGATGCAGTGACAAAATAGTATCTTTTGGATGATAGCAAACATATAGGCTCCAGGACAATATAGTGTCAATGACAAAATAGCGATCAAGACAAGATTTCTAATTAAGATATAGTCACCTTGACAGTATAGCCGAATAAACAATGAAACAACAATGAAAATGTACCCGCCATAACAATATAGCTACCATGAAAATGCAGTCAACATGACAAAATTGTCTCAATAAAATATAATCGCCATTACAATTTAGTTACCATAATCATATATCAATCATGATAATATCATTAGGAGGCTGACATAAACACCTTCACAGTATAAAAACTATGACAATATAGTGACATGATAATATGATATCCATACACTTACACTCAAATTACCAAATAAGTCGCCTTGAAAATATTGTTATCATGATCATATGATTAAAACAAAATTGTAGTTAATGACAAAATATATCCCCAACGACATAATTAACCATAGCAATATAGCCAGCAAGTAAATATAGTGACGAAGATAATGTAGTTAGGATGGCATTATAATGAAAATAACAATACAGCCACAATGGCAATATCGTCACCATGACAATGGAGCTACCATGAAAATATAGTAACATTGACAATGGAGCTACTGTGATAATAAAATCCCATGGAACATATCCACAATAACAGTTTATTTGCTAAGACACTATATACCACCAGAAAAAATAAATAAGCACCACAATGATATAGCTAACTTAACAATATAGCTACCCTGATAATATATTCAATATGAAAAGACAGTCACCTCCTTACATTATAACAAAAATTAAAAATAGCTATCATGGCAATGTAGTGTGGTAACCTATCAATATATTCACCATGGCAATATAGTTACCATAACCATGTAATCATAACTGGAATATAACCAACATCACTCTATAGTCAAGATAACATGCAACCATCATGACAATACAGCCAACAAGACATTAGAGTCTCCACGACAGTATTTTAATCGCTTCAACAAATTAAATGATTATATACATATTACTGGAACACAGTCACCATGCCAGTATTATCACAAATACAATATAACCGCAATAACAAAATTATCCTCCCATGAAAATTTAGCCACCCTGCCACTGCAATATAGCTAACATAATAATACATTCACTACGACAGTACTGAAACCATTACAATATAGCATATCATGACAATGTAGTCACCAGATGACAGTCGCGCACCAGCTACCGACGTGTACGGAGCTGCTGTCGTCTTTCAGAGCTAGGCTGTAGCTATTCCTCCCTGCGTTGTCGCTAACCTTGCTTTGTTTTGAAGGTTTTTATCTTATATGATCATGATTGGTGTATGATTATCGAAACCATAATGTGATATCGTTTGTATTTCATTGTAAGGAATTTGTCATAGTAACTATATTTTCATGTAAGCTATATTGTTTTGGTAGGTACATTTTCATGGTTGTTCCACTGTTTTATTCGCTATACTGTGAAGGTGACTGTATTGTGATGATAAATCCTGTCTTCTTCGCTATTTTGTCATAGAGACTATGTTCTCTTGGACGCTATATGTTTGTTATGATCCAAAAATGACTATTTTGTCACAGTATCTATATTTTCATGTGGCTGTATTCTGAGAGTGAATATAATTTATAAATGGGTTTATTGTTGCGTTGACTATATTATCATATCATTTATGTGATCATGGTGGCTTTATTGTTATGGTGAATATATCAGCGTCTTGACTATATTATCAGAATGGCGAAACTGTCACTTTAAGGCTATTCATATGGAGGCTATATTTTCACGACAAATATATTTATATGGACGCTATATTTTCATGATGTTCATGTACTCATTGTATATTCATTATCAAGGTGACGCTAATGTCCTGGCGATTGATTTATATCGAGAGATTATTGTCATGGTGGCTGTACTGTCTTGATGGCTGTATAGTCGTTTGCTATTTTTTCAATAGTACTCTTTTTGTGAAGATAGCTTTATTGTCAGTGAAGCTGGAGAATCGTTGGGAACATATTTTCATAGCTGCAGTATTGTCATTATGAACATACCGTCGTTCTGGTTATCATCTCTTTTTCTTTACGTTGCTATGATGCATATATCGTCACCTTGACTATAGTGGCAAGGTGATCTTTTTTATAGGTGCTATACCGTCATTTTCTAATCATGCATATTTTGTCACAAGCGATATATCATTTTGATAACTTTATTATTAAGGCGACAGTATTTTAATAGCGACTATATTGTCATAATGACTATAATCTCAGAGTGTCTATATTGCCATGGTCACTATTTTATCATGATATTTATGTCATAGTGACTTTATTTTCAAGGCAACTTTTTAATGGTGTATTAAATTTTGTCCCTGGGGATATACCATAAACGAAATTTTTATTTTTCATTAAATGATCAAGTGACTTCATTGTCATTATATGCTATATTGTTATGGTTTCAGTACTGTCGTGGTGAATGTTTTGTTATTGTGGCTATATTATAATGGAAGCCATAGTGGCAGGGTGACAATATTTTCATGGTAGGATCATTTTATTATGACGATTATATAACATTTCTGAGTATATTGTCATCGTGATTATGTTCCCCATAATATCTATATTATCAATTAGCTTGTTGAATTAGTGGCAATATTGTCTTAGAGACTGTATTTTGATGTTTTCTGTATTGTCATGGTAGTTGTATTGTCATCGTGACTATAAGGACATGGTGACTATATTGCCATTAAGAATACATTGCTATGGTAATCATATTACCATGATGGCTATATTGTTTGGTTAACATATTGCCATGATAGTTATTTGACATTTCTTTTTTTTTTATATTTCAAGGAGGTGACTGTCTTTTAATGTTACCTATATTGTCAGAGTAGTATATTGTCAAGTTAGCTATATCGTTGTGATGAGTATTTTTTCTGTTGATATATTGCCATGATGGCTATACTAACATTTTAGAGATATTGGCATGGTGATATATCGTCTTAGCAGCTAAATTCTTGTTGTGGCTATCTTTTGGTTATTTTCTATCTTGAATATTTTGCCATGGCAACTACATTATCAACGTTACTATATTTTCAAGGTATCTATATTGTCATGGTGACGACATTGGCACTGTGGCTGTATTGTAATTCTCAATACAATACTCGCTACATTATCTTGGTCGCTATGACAAGTTGATGGCTCTATTCCTATGATTAATTTTGTCGTTGGAGATATATTTGTCACTACCTATAATATTGTTGTGATTATATGAATATGATAACAATATATTCATGGCGGCTTCTTTGGTATTGTAAGTGTAAGTGTATGTCACTTCTATTGTCATGGTTTTTATACTGTGATATTGTTTATGTCAACCTGCTGATTATATGATCATGATTGGTCTATGAATATGATAACTATATTGTAATGCCGATGATAATTCATTATGATAATTTTGTCATGTTGACTAAAATTTTATGACATCTGTAATGTTTGGCAGGTACAGTTTCATGATTCTTACATTGTTTTATGGTCTATACTGTCAAGGTGTCTATATTATAATGATATATCCTGACTTGGTCGCTATTTTGTCATAGAGACTATGTTGTCCTGCCGGCTGTATGTTTCCTATGATTCAAAACAGACTATTTGTCACAGTATCTATATTGTCATGTAGTTATACTGCCATAGTGAATATGATTTGTATATTTCTTTTTTGCTTCTTTGACTTTATTGTCACATTAGTTATATGATCACTGTGGCTATATAGTTATAGTGAATAAATTGCCGTCATGACTATATTATCATAATGGCCAGATTATCATGGCAGACATGTTGACATGGAGGCTATATTTTCATGATATTTATAAAGTCATTGCAAGTTTATTATCAAGGTGACTAATGAAATGGTGATGACTTGTATCGTGACATTATTATCATGGTGGCTGAAATATGATGGTGGCTATATTCTCGTTTGCTGTATTTTCAATCTTCCCCTTTTGTGAATATGGCATTGTTGCCAGTGTAGCTATAGTGTCATGGGGAACATATTTTAATAGTGGCAGTATTGTCATTATGACCATACCGTCATTTTGGCTATCTTTTCATTTTATTTACATTGCTGTAATGTATATATCGTCACCTTAGCTATATTGGCAAGGTGATCTTTTTATAGGTGATATATTGTCACTATTTAACTCTTGCATACTTTGTCATAAGCGAAATATTATCATGATGATTATATTTTTATGGTGACAATATTGTCATAGCGACTATATTATCATTGAGACTATAATGTCAGAGTGGCTATATTGCCAAGATAACTATAGTGTCACGGTGACTTTTTTATCATGATTTTTATAATGTCATTATGACTGTATTTTCGTAGAAGCTTTTTTAATGGTGCTGATATTGCCCTTGAGGATATACCATTATAGAAGAGAAATTGTCATTTTGATTAAATTATCAGGGGACTACATTGCCATGATATGCAATACTGTTATGGTTTCAGTACTGTCATGGTAAATCTTTTATCACTGTTTCTACATTACAATGGAAACCAAAATGGTAGGTGGTTATATTTTCATGGTAGGATAATTTTATCATGGCGATTATATTGCATTTCTGAGTATATTGTCATGGTGACTATGTTGCCATAATATCTATATTGTCATATAATTTGTCAAATTGATGGCATTATTGTCTTACAGACGGTACTGTCATGTTATCTGTATTGTCACGGTGGTTGTATTGTCAACGTGACTATATAGTCATGTTGGCTACATTGTCGTTAAGATCACATTGTTATGGTAACTATATTACCATAGTTTGCTGTATTGTTAAATCACTATATCGCCATAATGGCTATTTGTCATTTTTGTTATATAACGAGGAGGTGACTCTCTTTTCATGTTGACAGTATTATCAGTATAGCTATATTCTCGAGTAGTGGGTATATATATTTCTTTTCTGGCGTTATATTATCATGATGGCAATAATAACATTTTGGCGATATTGGCATGGCGATATAGTGTTTTAGCAGTTAAACTCTTGTTGAGGATATTTTTCAATTGTATATTTTATCATAGTAGCTACATAGTCAAGCTTACTATATTTTCATGGTAGCTACATTGTCAGGGTGACGACACTGGCATGTTGGTTGTATTCTTACTTTCAATATGATGCCGTCCTGGCTACATTATCTTGGTCGCTATATCAACTTGATGGCTATATTGTTATGGTTAATTTTGTCTTTCGGGATATATTTTGTAATTAGTGACAATACTGTTGTGATTATATGATCATTATAATATTTTCATGAAAAGTTATGTGGTATTGCAAGTTAAGGTGAATGAATATCATCTCATCATGTCAATTAAATTGTCATGGTTTTTACACTTTTATCTTGTTAATGTCAACCTGCTGATTATATAATCATGATTGGTGTATGATTATCGAAACTATATTGTAATGTCCTTTTCTTTCATTGTGATAATTTTTTCATGTTGACTACAATTCCATGACATCTATAATGTTATGACCATATCATGACGATAAATCCTGTCTGAGTCACTGCTTTTTCACAGAGACTATATTGTCCTGGAGTCTATATTTTTGCTATGATCCGAAAACGACTATCTATCAACAGTATCTATATTGTCAGGCTGTTATATTGCCATTGTGAATATAAGATGAATGTTTCTATATTTTTGCTTTGATTATATTGTCATATCAGTTATATGATCATGGTGGCTTTATTGTCATAGTGAATAGATTGTCGTCGTGACTATATTTTGATAATGGCTAAATTGTCGTAGCAAATATCTTGACATGGGGGCTATATTTTCATGATATTTATAAAGTCATTGTAAGATTACTGTCAAGGTGACTCTATTGTCCTGGTGATTGAGTTATATCGTGATATTATTGTCAAGATGGCTGTATTGTCATGGTGGCTATATTGTAGTTTGCAGTACTTTGATTTTACGCTTTTGTGAAGATAGCTTTACTGTCAGTGTACCTATAGTGTCATAGAGAATATATTTTCATAGTGGAATTATTGTCATTATGAACATATTGTTATTTTGGCCATCTGCTTATCTTGGTTACATTTCTATCATTATATATCATCACCTTGGCTATATTAGGAACGTGATCTTTTTTTTACGGTTGCTATATTTTCATTTTTTTAATCATGCATTTTTTGTCGTAAGTGATACATTATCATGATAACTATAATATTCCTGTAACTATATATTGGCATTTTGACTATATTGTTATTTTTTTTTTTTTTTGCTTTGTCGCTGTCTCCCACATTTGCGAGGTAGCGCAAGGAAACAGACGAAAGAAATGGCTCAACCCACCCCCATACACATGTATATACATACACGTCCACACACGCAAATATACATACCTACACAGCTTTCCATGGTTTACCCCAGACGCTTCACATGCCCTGATTCAATCCACTGACAGCACGTCAACCCTGGTATAACACATCGATCCAATTCACTCTATTCCTTGCCCTCCTTTCGCCCTCCTGCATGTTCAGGCCCCGATCACACAAAATCTTTTTCACTTCATCTTTCCACCTCCAATTTGGTCTCCCACTTCCCTTCGTTCCCTCTACCTCCGACACATATATCCTCTTGGTCAATCTTTCCTCACTCATTCTCTCCATGAACCCAAACCATTTCAAAACACCCTCTTCTGCTCTCTCAACCACGCTCTTTTTATTTCCAAACATCTCTCTTACCCTTACGTTACTTACTCGATCAAACCACCTCACACCACACATTGTCCTCAAACATCTCATTTCCAGCACATCCACCCTCCTGCGCACAACTCTATCCATAGGCCACGCCTCGCAACCATACAACATTGTTGGAACCACTATTCCTTCAAACACACCCATTTTTGCTTTCTGAGATAATGTTCTCGACTTCCACACATTCTTCAAGGCTCCCAGGATTTTCGCCCCCTCCCCCACTCTATGACCCACTTCCGCTTCCATGGTTCCATCCGCTGCCAGATCCACTCCCAGATATCTAAAACACTTTACTTCCTCCAGTTTTTCTTCATTCAAACTTACCTCCCATTTGCCTTGACCCTCAACCCTACTGTACCTAATAACCTTGCTCTTATTCACATTCACTCTTAACTTTCTTCTTTCACACACTTTACCAAACTCCACCAGCTTCTGTAGTTTCTCACATGAATCAGCCACCAGTGCTGTATCATCAGCGAACAACAACTGACTCACTTCCCAAGCTCTCTCATCCCCAACAGACTTCATACTTGCCCCTCTTTCCCAAACTCTAGCATTCACCTCCCTAACAACCATATCCATAAAAAAATTAAACAACCATGGAGACATCACACACCCCTACCGCAAACCTACATTCACTGAGAACCAATCACTTTCCTCTCTTCCTACACGTACACATGCCTTACATCCTCGATAAAAACTTTTCACTGCTTCGAACAACTTGCCTCCCACACCATATATTCTTAATACCTTCCACAGAGCATCTCTATCAACTCTATCATATGCCTTCTCCAGATCCATAAATGCTACATACAAATCCATTTGCTTTTCTAAGTATTTCTCACATACATTCTTCAAAGCAAACACCTGATCCACACATCCTCTACCACTTCTATTATCATGAAAATTATATCATGCTGGATATCATGCCAAAGTAACTTTACTGTCATGGTGTCTATTTCGTCATGATGGTTATAATGTCATGGTGACTACATTTTCACGGTATCTTTTATATTGGCGTTGGATTTGCCCTTGAGGATGTATCATTATAAAACGAGATTCTTATTTTGATTAAATCATTAGGGGACTACATTGTCGTGATATGCTATATTGCTATGGTTTCAGGAATGTCATTGTATATGTATTATTATGTTGGCTATATTCCAATGGAAGCCATAGTGGCAGAGTGGCTATATTTTCATAATATAATCATTTTGTTATGTCGATTATATTTCACTTGTGTGTATATAGTCATGGTGACTGTTGTCATAATATCTATAATGTCATTTGATTTGTTGAATTGGTGGCTATATTGTCATAATGTAATGTCATGGTTCCTGTATTCTCTTGGTGGTTGTATTGTCATCGTGTCTATATGGTCATGGTAGTTATATTTCCATGAAGATTATATTGACATGGTAACTATATTGTCATGGTGGCTATATTGTTAAATGAATATATTGCCATGATGGCTATGTCTTATTTTTTGTCATATTACAAGGGGGTGATTGTCTTTTTATGTTGCCTATATATCAGGGTACCTATATTGCTATCATAAGATTACATTCATAAAGACAATATAGTCGCCATGCCAATATTTTCACCTTAATGATATGGGTATCATGATAATATATCTCTTATAACGGAATATGTATGATTTAAAAGTGACAATATACCACCTTTAAAAAAATCACCTTCCCAATATAGCCAAGGTGACGATATATATAACATAGCAATGTAACCCAAATTAGAAGATAGCCAAAATGACTTTATTTCATAATGACAATTGCGTCACTATGAAAATTTATTCCCAATGAAAGTATAGCTACACTAACGTTAAAGCCATATTCACTAAACAGTAACATTGAAAACGCATCAAACGACAGTATAGCCACCATGATTGTATAGCCACCATAACAATAATGTTACAACATAAATCAATCGCTGTGATATTAGAGTAAACTTGAAAACATTTTTACAATTACCATAAAAGTATCATGAGAATATAGCATCCATATCAACATATTTCCCATGACAATTTAGCCATTATGATAGTATAGTCACAACAACAATATATTCACTATAACAACAAAGCCACCATGGCCATATAACTGATATAACAATACAGTCAACGCAACATTAAAGAAATATTCAGAATATGTTCACAACGTCAATATAGCCACCTGACAATATAGATACCGTGACAAAATTGTCGCTTCCAGATCATAGGAAACATATATCTTCTAAAGTATATAGTGTCCAAGAGACAATAGCGTCCAAAACAGAATTTATCAGTACTATACAGCCGCCTTGACAGTATAGCCCATAAAACAATGTCAGACCATGAAAATGTACCTGCCATACCAATATAACTACTATCAAAATGAAGTCAACATACCAAAATGATCAAAAAAGATATTGCCATTGCTATATAGTTACAATAATCATACATTAATGATGATAATGTAATCAGCATTTTCACATAAGCACCATCACCGTTTAAAAGCATGACAGACTAAGTTACATGATGATATGATATCCAGACAGATACACTCAAGATGCCAAATAAGCCGTCATAGAAATATTATCATGATCATATAATCACAACCAAATTGTAGGTAAAGACGAAATACATCCCCAACGATGAAATTGGCCGTAGATATATAGCCATCAAGTTGATATAGCGATCATGATAATGGAGCCAGGATGGCGTTATATTGAATATAACAATACATCCGCCATGCCAATATCGTCATCTTTACAATGCAGCTTGCATGAAATATAGTAACCTTGAAAATGTAGGTACCATGATAATGTATTCCCATGAAAAAATGTCCAAAACAACAGTTGGGCTGCCATCACTATATCACCATGCTAATCTTGCCAAAATTCTAGTATAGTCATCATGGCAATATACCAAAAGAAAAAAATATACCCACCACAATAAGATAGCTAACTTAACAATATAGCTACTCAGACAAAAAGCGATGATGGCGATATAGTTATCATAAGAATGTAATATTAACGACAGTATAGCCAACATGACCATAGAGTCACGATGGCAAGACAACCATGATGACCATACAGGCAACATGACAATACAGTCTCTATGACAATATTGCCATCAATTTGATAAATCAAATGAGAATATAGAAATTATGGCAACACAGTCACTATGACAATATATTCAAAAATACAATAAAATACTAATAACAAAATAATCAAACCATGAAAAATATAGCCACCCTGCCACTATGGCTTCCATTGTAATGTAGCCAACATAATATACATTCACCATGACAGTACTGAAACTATAACAATATAGCATGTCATAACAATGTATTCACCTCATAATTTAAACAAAATGAAATATCCGTTTTTATAATGATATATCTCCAAGGGTAAATCAACATCATTAAATAAGCTACAATAAAAATGTAGTCACATGTAGTTATCTTAGCAATATAGCCACTAAGAGATTATAGTCATAATGACAATATAGTCACCATGACAATATACTGTCACTTTAATGATATAGTTATCAAGATAATGTATCACTCATGAAAAAATATACAAGATTAAAAAAAATGACAATATAGCAACTATAAACAGATCACCTTGCCAATATAGCCAAGGTGACGATATCTAAATCTTCGCAATGTAATCAAAATGAGCAGATAACCAAAATGACGATACGTTCATAATGACAATATTGGTACTACGAAAATATATTCCTCATGACACTATAGCTATAATGACAATAAAGCAATCTTTACAAAAGAGTAACATTGAAAATACAGGAAACGACAATATACCCACCATGACAATGAAGCTATCGTGACAATAATGTCACGATATACATCAATCGCCAGGCTATTAGAGTCACCTTGATAGTAATCTTTCAATGACTTTATGAATATCATGAAAATATAGAACTCATGTCAACATATTTTCTATGACAACTTAGCCATTATGATAATATAGTCACGACGACAAGATATTCACTATGTCAATAAAGCTACCATGATCATATAACTGATATGACAATATAGACTTCAGGATATGTAGTGTCCAGGACAATATAGAAATTACGGCAACACAGTAACCATGAGAATATACTCACAAATACAATAAAATCGTCATAACAAAATGATCCAACCATGAAAATACAGTTACCCTGCCACTATGACTTTTATTGTAATGTAACCAACACAATATACATTCAACATGAGAGTACTGAAACTATAACAATATCGCATATCATGGCAATATATTCACATGATAATTTAAAAAAAAAGGAAATTTTCGTTTCTATAATATATCTTCAAGGGCAAAATCAACACAATTAAATATGCTACAATGAAAATGCAGTCAAACTGTCATTATAACCATCATCATGAAAAAGTCACCATGACAGTATAGTTATCTTAGCAATATAGCCACTAAGAGATTATAGTCATAATGTCAACATTGTCACAATGACAATATACTGTCACCTTAATAGTAAAGTTATCACGATAATGTATCGCTTATGAAAAAATATGCATGAATAAAAAAAATGACAACATAGCAACTATAAAAGAGATCACCTTGACAATATAGCCAAGGTGACGATATGTAAATCTTCGCAATATAAACAAAATCAGTAGGGAGCCAAAATGATGGTACGTTCATAATGAAAATACTGCTACTATGAAAATATATCCCCCATGACACTATAGCTACAATGACAATAAAGCAATCTTCACAAAAGAGTAACAGTGAAAATACAGCAAACGACTATATAGCCACCATGAAAGTACAGCCACTATGACAATAATGTCACGATATAATTCACTGACTATATAAACATCATGAAAATAAGGCTTCCATGTCAACATAATTACCATGACAATTTAGCCAATATGATAATATAGTCAAGACGGCAATATATTCACTATAACAATATAGCCATGATCATATAAGTGATATGACAATACAGTCAACGCAACAATAAGGAAGCCTTCAAATTATATTCATTATGGCGATATAAGCACCTGACAATATTGATGGTGTGACAAAATATTCTCTTTCGGATCATAGCAAACATATAGGCTCCAGAACAATAAAGTGCCCATGACAAAATAGCGACCAAGACAAGATTTTTAATTAAGATATAGTCACCTTGACAGTATAGCCGATAAAACAAAGAAACAAAAATGAAAATCTACCTGCAATAGCGATATAGCTACCATGAAAATGCAGGCAACATGACAAAATTGTCACAATGAAATATAATCGCCATTACAATTTAGTTACCATAATCATATATCAATCATGATAATATCATCAGGAGGCTGACATAAACACCATCAGAGTATAAAAACTATGACAATATAGTGACATGATAATATGATATCCATACACTTGCACTCACATTACCAAACAAACCGCCATGAAAATATTGTTATCATGATCATATGAATAAAACAAAATTGTAGTTAATGACAAAATATATCCCCAACGACAAAATTAACCATAGCAATATAGCCAGCAAGTAAATATAGCGACCAAGATAATGTAGTTTGGATGGCATAATATTGAAAATAACAATACAACCACAATGGCAATATCATCACCATGACAACGTAGCTACGATGAAAATAGAGTAACATTGACAATGTAGCTACCATGATAATAAAATCCCATGGAACATATCCACAATAACAGTTTATTTGCCAACAAACTATATCATCATGCCAATATCGCCAAAATGTTAGTCTAGGCATCATGGCAATATACCACCAGAAAAAAGAAATAAGCACCACAATGATATAGCTAAATTAACAATACAGCTACCGTGATAATATATTCAATATGAAAAGACAGTCACCTCCTTACAGTATAAGAGAAATGAAAAATAGCTATCATGGCAATGTAGTCACCTATCAATATAGTCACCATGGCAATATAGTTACCATAACCATGTAATCATAACTGGAATGTAACCAACATGACTATATAGTCAAGATGACATGCAACCATCATGACAATACAGGCAACATGACATTAGAGTCTCTAAGACAATATTGCAATCGCTTCAACAAATTAAATGATAATATAGATATTAATGGAACACAGTCACCATGACAATATTATCACAAATGCAATATAACCGCGATAACAAAATTATCCTACCATGAAAATCTAGCCACCCTGTCACTGCAATATAGCTAACATAATAATACATTCACTACGACAGTACTGAAACCATGACAATATAGCATATCATGACAATGTAGTCACCTGATGACAGTCGCGCACCAGCTTCCGACGTGTACTGAGCTGCTGGGGTCTCTCAGAGCTAGGTTGTAGCTATTCCTCCCTGCGTTGTCGCTACTCTTGCTTTGTTTTAAAGGTTTTATCTTATATGATCATGATTGGTGTATGATTATCGAAACCATAATGTGATATCGTTTGTATTTCATTGTAATGAATTTGTCATAGTAACTATATTTTCATGTAAGCTATATTGTTATGGTAGGTACATTTTCATAGTTTTATTGGCTATACTGTCAAGGTGACTGTATTGTGATGATAAATCCTGTCTTCGCTATTTTGTCATAGAGACTATATGTTTGCTATATGTTTGCTATGATCCAAAAAATGACTATTTTGTCACAGTATCTATATTTTCATGTGGCTGTATTCTCAGAGTGGATATAATTTATAAATGTGTTTATTGTTGCGTTAACTCTATTGTCATATCATTTATATGATCATGGTGGATTTATTGTTATGGTGAATATATTAGCGTCTTGACTATATTATCAGAATGGCGAAACTGTCACTTTAAAGATATTCATATGGAGGCTATATTTTCAAAACAAATATATTTATATGAACGCTATATTTTCATGATGTCCATGTACTCATTGTATATTCATTATCAAGGTGACTCTAATGTCCTGGCGATTGATTTATATCGAGAGATTATTGTCATGGTGGCTGTACTGTCTTGATGGCTGTATAGTCGTTTGCTATTTTTTCAATAGTACTCTTTTTGTGAAGATGGCTTTATTATCAGTGAAGCTGGAGAATCGTGGGGAACATATTTTCATAGTTGCAGTATTGTCATTATGAACATCCCGTCGTTCTGGTTATCATCTCTTTTTCTTTACGTTGCTATGATGTATATATCGTCACCTTGACTATAGTGGCAAGGTGATCTTTTTTGTAGGTGCTATACTGTCATTTTCTAATCATGCATATTTTGTCACAAGCGATATATCATTTTGATAACTTTATTATTAAGGTGACAGTATTTTAATAGCGACTATATTGTCGTAATGACTATAATCTCAGAGTGGCTATATTGCCATGGTCACTATTTTATCATGATATTTATGTCATAGTGAGTGTATTTTCATGGCAGCTTTTTAATGGTGTATAAAATTTTGTCCCTGAGGTTATACCATAATAGAAGCGAAATTTTTATTTTTCATTAAATGATCAAGTGACTACATTCTCATGATATGCTATATTGTTATGGTTTCAGTACTGTCGTGGTGAATGTTTTGTTATTGTGGCTATATTGTAATGGAAGCCATAGTGGCAGGGTGACTATATTTTCATGGTAGGATCATTTTATTATGACGATTATATAACATTTCTTAGTATATTGTCATCGCGATTGTGTTGCCATAATATCTATATTGTCATTTAAATTGTTGAATTAGTGGCACTATTGTCTTAGAGACTGTCTTTTGATGTTTTCTGTATTGTCATGGTAGTTGTATTGTCATCGTGACTATAAGGACATGGTGACTATATTCCAATTAAGAATATATTGCTATGGTAATCATATTGCCATGATGGCTATATTGTTTGGTTACCATATTGCCATTATGACTATATTGTTTACCTACCATATTACCATGATTGCTATTTATCATTTTTTTTTCTTTTATATTTCAAGGAGGTGGCTGTCTTTTAATGTTACCTATATTATCAGAGTAGTATATTGTCAAGTTAGCTATATCGTTGTGATGAGTATTTTTTCTGTTGATATATTGCCATGATGGCTATACTAACATTTTAGAGATATTGGCGTGATGATATATCGTCTTAGCAGCTAAACTCTTCTTGTGGCTATATTTTGGGTATTTACTATCTTGAATATTTTGCCATGGCAGCTACATTATCAACGTTACTATATTTTCAAGGTAGCTATATTGTCAAGGTGACGACATTGGCACGGTGGCTGTATTATAATTCTCAATACAATGCTCGCTACATTATCTTGGTCGCTATAACAAGATGATGGCTATACTGCTATGATTAATTTTGTCGTTGGGGATATATTTGTCACTACCTCCAATATTGTTGTGATTATATGATCATGATAACAATATATTCATGGCGGCTTCTTTGGTATTGTCAGTGTAAGTGTATGGATATCATATCATCATGTCACTTATACTGTCATGGTTTTTATACTGTGATATTGTTTATGTCAACCTGCTGATTATATGATCATGATTGGTCCATGATTATGGTAACTATATTTAAATGCCGATGATATTTCATTACGAAAATTTTGTCATGTTGACTAAAATTTCATGACATCTATAATGTTTTAGCAGGTACAGTTTCATGATTGTTACATTGTTTTATGGTCTATACTGTCAAGGTGTCTATATCATAATGATATATCCTGTCTTGGTCGCTATTTTGTCATAGAAACTATGTTGTCCTGCCGGCTATTTGTTTGCAATGATTCAAAAGCGACTATTTGTCGCAGTATCTATATTGTCATGTAGTTATACTGCCATAGTGAATATGATATGTTTATTTCTTTTTTGCTTCTTTGACTGTATTGTCACATCAGTTACATGATCACTGTGGCTATATTGTTATAGTGAATATATTGCAGTCATGACTATATTATCATAATGGCCAGATTATCATGGCAGACATGTTGACATGGAGGCTATATTTTCATGATATTTATAGAGTCATTGTAAGTTTATTATCAAGGTGACTAATGACATGGTAATGATTTGTATCGTGACATTATTATCATGGTGGCTGAACTATGATGCTGGCTATATTCTCGTTTGCTGTATTTTCAATGTTGCCTCTTTTGTGAATATGGCTTTGTTGTCAGTGTAGCTATACTGTCATGGGGAACATATTTTCATAGTGGCAGTATTGTCATTATGACCATACCGTCATTTTGGCTATCTTTTCATTTTAGTTACATTGCTATAATGTATATATCGTCACCTTAGCTATATTGTCAAGGTGATCTTTTTATAGGTGATATATTGTCATTATTTAACTCTTGCATACTTTGTCATAAGCGAAATATTATCATGATAATTATATTTTTATGGTGAAAATATTGTCATAGCGACTATATTATCATTATGACTATAATGTCACAGTGGCTATGTTGCCAAGATAACTATATTTTCATGGTGACTTTTTTATCATGATTTTTATAATGTCATAATGACTGTATTTTCGTAGAAGCTTTTTTAATGGAGTTGATATTGCCCTTGAGGATATACCATTATTGAAGGGAAATTGTCATTTTGATTAAATTATCAGCTCACTACATTACCATAATATGCTATACTGTTATGGTTTCAGTACTGTCATGGTAAATCTTTTATTACTGTTTCTACATTTCAATGGAAACCAAAATGGCAGGTGGCTATATTGTCATGGTAGGATAATTTTATCATGGCGATTATATTGCATTTCTGACTATATTGTCATGGTGACTATGTTGCCATAATATCTATATTGCCATATAATTTGTCAAATTGATGGCAATATGTCTTAGAGAAGGTACTGTCATGTTATCTGTATTGTCACGGTGGTTGTATTTTCAACGTGACTATATAGTCATGTTGGCTACATTGTCGTTAAGATCACATTGTTATGGTAATTATATTACCATAGTGGCTGTATTGTTAAATCACTATATCGCCATGATGGGTATTTGTCATTTTTGTTATATAACAAGGAGGTGACTGTCTTTTTTTGTTGCCAATATTGTCAGAATAGCTATACTGTCGAGTAGTGTGTATATATACTTCTTTTCTGGCGGTATATTATCATGATGGCAATAATAACATTTTGGCGATATTGGCATGGCGATATAGTGTTTTAGCAGCTAAACTCTTGCTGTGGATATTTTTCAATTGTATATTTTATCATGGTAGCTACATAGTCAAGGTTACTATATTTTCATGGTAGCTACATTGTCATGGTGAAGACATTAGCATGGTGGTTGTATTCTTACTTTCAATATAATGCCGTCCTGGCTACATTATCTTGGTCTCTATATCAACTTGATGGCTATATTGTTATGGTTGATTTTGTCTTTCGTGATATATTTTGTAATTAGTGACAATACTGATGTGATTATATGATCATGATAATTTTTTCATGAAAACTTATGTGGTATTGTAAGTGTAAGTGAATGGATATCATCTCATCACGTCACTTAAATTGTTATGGTTTTTACACTATGATCTTGTTTATGTTAACCTGCTGATTATATAATCATGATTGGTGTATGATTATGGTAACTATATTGTAATGTCGTTTTATTTCATTGTGAAAATTTTGTCATGTTGACAACAATTCAATGATAGCTATAATGTTATGAGCATATCATGATGATAAATCCTGTCCGAGTCACTGTTTTTTCACAGAGACTATATTGTCCTGGAGTCTATATTTTTCCTATGATCCGAAAAGACTATTAACAATATCTATATTGTCAGGCGGTTATATTGCCATTGTGAATATAAGTTGAATATTTCTATATTTTTGCTTTGATTATATTGTCATATCAGTTATATAATCATGGTAGCTTTATTGTCATAGTGAATAGATTGTCGTCGTGACTATATTTTCATAATGGCTAAATTGTCATAGGAAATATCTTGACATGAGGGCTATCTTTTCATGATATTTATAAAGTCATTGTAAGATTACTGTCAAGGTGACTCTATTGTCCTGGTGATTGAGTTATATCGTGATATTATTGTCAAGATGTCTATATTGTGATGGTGGCTATATTGTAGTTTGATGTATTTTAATTTTACGCTTTTGTAAAGATAGCTTTACTGTCAGTGTACCTTTTGTGTCATGGAGAATATATTTTCATAGTGGAATTATTGTCATTATGAACATTCTGTCATTTTGGCCATCCCCTTATTTTGGTTACATTTCTATCATAAATATATCAAGATCTTGGCTATATTAGCAACGTGATCTTTTTTTACGGTTGCTATATTTTCATTTTTTTAATCATGCGTTTTTTGTCGTAAGTGACACATTATCATGATAACAATGATATCATGTTGGATATCTTGCCAAAGTAACTTTATTGTCATGGTGTCTATTTCATCATGATGGTTATAATGTCATGGTGACTACATTTTCACCGTAGCTTTCATATTGGTGTTGGGTTTGCCCTTGAAGATGTATCACTATAAATCGAGATTCTCATTTTGATTAAATCGTTAGGGGACTACATTGTCGTGATATGCTATATTGTTATGGTTTCAGGAATGTCATTGTATATGTAATATTATGTTGGCTATATTCCAATGGAAGCCATAGTGGCAGAGTGGCTATATTTTCATAACATAATCATTTTGTTATGTCGATTATGTTCCACTTGTGTGTATATTGTCATATTGACTGTTGCCATAATATCTATACTGTCATTTGATTTGTTGAATTGGTGGCTATTGTCTTGGTGGTTGTATTATCATCATGTCTATATGGTCATGGTAGTTATATTTCCATTAAGATTATATTGATATGGTGCCTATGTTTGGCTATATTGGCTATATTGTTAAATGAATATATTGCCATGATGGCTATTTGTCATTTTTTTGTTATATTAGAAGGTGGTGATTGTCTTTTCGTGTTGCCTATATATCAGGGGACCTATATTGTTATCATAAGATTACATTCATAAAGACAATATAGTCGCCATGCCAATATTTTCACCTTAATGATATCGGTATTATGATAATATATCGCTTATAACAGAATATGCACGATTAAAAAGTGACAATATACCACCTATAAAAAAGATCACATTCCCAATATAGCCAAGGTGACGATATATATAACATAGCAATGTAACCCAAATTAGAAGATAGCCAAAATGACTTTATTTCATAATGACAATTGCGTCACTATGAAAATTTCTTCCCAATGAAAGTATAGCTACACTGACATTAAAGCCATATTCACTAAATAGTAATATTGAAAACGCACCAAACGACAATATAGCCACCATGATTGTACAGCAACCATAACAATAATGGTACAACATAAATCAATCACTGAGATATTAGAGTAAACTTAAAAATTTTTTACAATTACCATAAAAGTATCATGAGAATATAGCATCCATATCAACATATTTCCCCTGACAATTTAGCCATCATGATAGTATAGTCACAACTACAATATATTCACTATAATAACAAATCCACCATGGCCATATAACTGATATAACAATATAGTCAACGCAACATTAAAGAAACATTTACAATATGTTCACAACATCAATATAGCCACCTGACAATATAGATTCCGTGAAAAAATAGTACCTTTCGGATCATAGTAAACATATAGCCTCTAAAGAATATAGTGTCCAGAAGACAATAGCGTCCAAAACAGAATTTATCAATACTATACAGCCGCCTTGACAGTATAGCCCATAAAACAATGTCAGAACCATGAAAATGTACCTGCTATACCAATATAACTACTATCAAAATGAGGTCAACATACCAAAATGATCAAAAAAGATATTGCTATTGCTATATAGTTACAATAATCATACATTAATGATGGTAATGTAATCAGCATTTTCACATAAGCACCATCACCGTTTGAAAGCATGACAGACTAGGTTACATGATGATATGATATCCAGACAGATACACTCAAGATGCCAAATAAGCCGTCATAGAAATATTATTATGATCATATAATCACAACCAAATTGTAGGTAAAGACAAAATACATCACCAACGATGAAATTGACCGTAGCAATATAGCCATCAAGTTGATATAGCGACCATTATAATGTAGCCAGGATGGCGTTATATTGAACATAACAATTCACCCGCCATGCCAATATCGTCATCTTTACAATGTAGCTTGCATAAAATATAGTAACCTTGACAATGTAGGTACCATGATAATGTATTCCCATGACAAAATGTCCAAAACAACAGTTGGGCTGCGAACACTATATCACCATGCTAATCTTGCCAAATTTCTAGTATAGCCATCATGGCAATATACCAAAAGGAAAAAAAATAACCACCACAATAAGATAGCTAACTTAACGATATAGCTACTCTGACAAAAAGCCATGATGGCAATATAGTTATCATAAGAATGTAATCTTAACGACAGTATAGCCATCATGACCATAGAGTCACGATGACAAGATAACCATGATGTCCATACAGGCAATATGGCAATACAGTCTCTATGACAATATTGCCATCGATTTAATAAATCAAATGACATTATAGAAATTATGGCAATACAGTCACCATGACAATATATTTAAAAATACAATAAAATACTAATAACAAAATGATCAAACCATGAAAATATAGCTACCCTGCCACTATGGCTTCCATTGTAATGTAGCCAACATAATATACATTCACCATGACAGTACTGAAACTATAACAACATAGCATATCATGACAATGTATTCACCTCATAATTTAAAGAAAATGAAATATCCGCTTTTATAATGATATCTCTTCAAAGTTAAATCAACACCATTTAATAAGCTACAATGAAAATGTAGTCACATGTAGTAATCTTAGCAATATTTCTGCTAAGAGATTGTAGTCATATTGACAATATAGTCACCATGACAATATACTCTCACTTTAATGATATAGTTATCAGGATAATGTATCACTCATGAAAAAATATATATGATTAAAAAAAATGACAATATAGCAACTATAAAGAGATCACCTTGCCAATATAGCCAAGGTGACGATATGTAAATTTTCGCAATGTAACCAAAATGAGCAAATAGCCAAAATGACGATATGTTCATAATGAAAATACTCCTACTACGAAAATATATTCCCCATGACACTATAGCCACAATGACAATAAAGCAATCTTCAAAAAAGAGTAACATTGAAAATACAGGAAACGAGAATATAGCCACCATGACAATGCAGCTATCGTGACAATAATGTCACGATATACATCAATCGCCAGGCTATTAGAGTCATCTTGAGAGTAATCTTTCAATGACTTTTTGAATATCATGAAAATATAGCCCTCATGTCAACATATTTCCTATGACAATTTAGCCATTATGATAATATAGTCACGACGACAAGATATTCACTATGACAATAAAGCTACCATGATCATACAACTGATATGACAATATAGATTTCAGGATATGTAGTGTCCAGGACAATATAGAAATTACGGCAACACAGTAACCATGAGAATATACTCACAAATACAATAAAATCGCCATAACAAAATGATCCAACCATGAAAATATAGTTACCCTGCCACTATGACTTTAATTGTACTGTAACCAACAAAATATACATTCAACATGACAGTACTAAAACTATAACAATATCGCATATCATGGCAATATATTCACATGGTAATTCATAAAAAAGGAAATTTTCGTTTTTATAATATATCTTCAAGGGCAAAATCAACACAATTAAATATGCTACAATGAAAATGCTGTCAAACTGTCATTATAACCATCATCATGAAATAGTCACCATGACAGTATACTTATCTTAGCAATATAGCCACTAAGAGATTTTAGTCATAATGTCAACATTGTCACAATGACAATACACTGTCACCTTAATAGTGAAGTTATCACGATAATGTATCGCTTATGAAAATATATGCATGACTAAAAAAAATGACAAAATAGCAACTATAAAAGAGATCACCTTGACAATATAGCCAAGGTGAAAATATGTACATCTTCGCAATTTAACCAAAATGAGTAGATAGCCAAAATGACGATATGTTCATAATGACAATACTGCTGCTATGACACTATATCCCCCATGACACTATAGCTACAATTAGAATAAAGCAATTTTCACAAAAGAGCAACAGTGAAAATACAGCAAACGACTATATAGCCACCATGAAAGTACAGCCACTATGACAATAATGTCACGATATAATTCACTGACTATATAAACATCATGAAAATACGGCTTCCATGTCAACATACTTACCATGACAATTTAGCCAATATGATAATATAGTCAAGACGGCAATATATTCACTATAACAATATAGCCATGATCATATAAGTGATATGACAATACAGTCAACGCAACAATAAGGAAGCCTTCAAATTATATTCATTATGGCAATATAAGCACCGGACAATATTGATGCTGTGACAAAATAGTCTCTTTCGGATCATAGCAAACATATAGGCTCCAGGACAATATAGTGTCCATGACAAAATAGCGACCAAGACAAGATTTTTAATTAAGATAAAGTCACCTTGACAGTATAGCCTGATAAAACAATGAAACAACAATGAAAATGTAGCTGCCATAACAATATAGCTACCATGAAAATGCAGGCAACATGACAAAATTGTCACAAAGAAATATAATCGCCATTACAATTTAGTTACCGTAATCATATATCAGTCATGATAATATCATCAGGAGGCTGACATAAACACCATCACAGTATAAAAACCATGACAATATAGTGACATGATAATATGATATCCATACACTTGCACTCACGTTACCAAATAAGCCACCTTGAAAATATTGTTATCATCATCGTATGATTAAAACAAAATTGTAGTTAATGACAAAATATATCCCCAACGACAGAATTAACCATAGCAATATAGCCAGCAATTAAATATAGCGACCAAGATAATGTAGTTAGGATGGCATTATATTGAAAATAACAATATAGCCACAATGGCAATATCGTCACTATGACAATGGAGCTACCATGAAAATATAGTAACACTGACAATGTAGCTACTATGATAATAAAATCCCGTGGAACATATCCACAATAACAGTTTACTTGCTAAGACACTATATCACCATGACAATATCGCCAAAATGTTAGTCTAGGCATCATGGCAATATACCACCAAAAAAAAGAAAGTAAGCACCACAATGATATAGCTAACTTAACAATATAGCTACCCTGATAATATATTCAATATGAAAAGACAGTCACCTCCTTACAGTATAGAAAAATTGAAAAATAGCTATCATGGCAATGTAGTCACCTATCAATATAGTCACCATGGCATTATAGTTACCATAACCATGTAATCATAACTGGAATATAACCAACATGACTATATAGTCAAGATGACATGCAACCATCATGACAATAAAGGCAACGTGACATTAGAGTCTCTAAGACAATATTGCAATCGCTTCATCAAATTAAATGATAATTTAGATATTTCTGGAACACAGTCACCATGACAGTATTATCACAAATGCAATATAACCGCGATAACAAAATTATCCTACCATGAAAATTTAGCCACCCTGCCACTTCAATATAGCTAACATAATAATACATTCACTACGACAGTACTGAAACCATGACAATATAGCATATCATGTCGTCTTTCAGAGCTAGGCTGTAGCTATTCCTCCCTGCGTTGTCGCGACCCTTGCTTTGTTTTGAAGGTTTCATCTTATATGATCATGATTGGTGCATGATTATCGAAACCATAATGTGATATTGTTTGTATTTCATTGTAATGAATTTGTCATAGTACCTATATTTTCATGTAAGCTATATTGTTGTTAGGTACATTATCGTGGTTGTTCCACTGTTTTATCGGCTATATTGTTGTGATGATAAATCCTGTCTTCTTCGCTATTTTGTCATAGAGACTTTATTCTCTTGGACTGTATATGTTTGCTATGATCCAAAAATGACTATTTTGTCACATTATCTATATTTTCATGTGGCTGTATTCTCAGAGTGGATATAATTTATAAATACGTTTATTGTTGCGTTGACTATATGGTCATATCATTTATGTGATCATGGTGGCTTTATTGTTATGGTGAATATATTAGCGTCTTGACTATATTATCAGAATGGCGAAACTGTCACTTTAAAGATATTCATATGGAGGCTATATTTTCACGACAAATATATTTATATGGACGCTATATTTTCATGATGTTCATGTACTCATTGTATATTCATTATCAAGGTGACGATAATGTCCCGGAGATTGATTTATATCGTGAGATTATTGTCACGGTGGCTGTACAGTCTTGATGGCTGTATAGTCGTTTGCTATTTTTTTTCAATAGTAGTGTTTTTGTGAAGATGGCTTTATTGTCATTGAAGCTGGAGAATCGTGGGGAACATATTTTCATAGTTGCAGTATTGTCATTACGAACATACCGTCGTTCTGTTTATCATCTCTTTTTCTTTACGTTGCTATGATGTACATATCGTCACCTTGACTATAGTGGCAAGGTGATCTTTTTTATAGGTGCTATACTGTCATTTTCTCATCATGCATATTTTCTCACAAGCGATATATCATTTTGATAAATTTATCATTAAGGTGATAGTACTTTAATAGCGACTATATTGTCATAATGACTATAATCTCAGAGTGGCTATATTGCCATAGTCACTATTTTATCATGATATTCATGTCATAGTGACTGTATTTTCATGGCAGCTTTTTAAGGGTGTATAAAATCTAGTAACAGAGGTTATACCATAATAGAAGCGAAATTTTTATTTTTCATTAAATGATCAAGTGACTACATTGTCATGATATGCTATATTGTTATGGTTTCACTACTGTCGTGGTGAATATTTTGTTATTGTTGCTTTATTGTAATAGAAGCCATAGTGGTAGGGTGACTATACTTTCATGGTAGGATCATTTTATTATGACGATTATATAACATTTCTGATTATATTGTTATCGTGATTGTGTTGCCATAAAATCTATACTGTCATTTAACTTGTTGAATTAGTGGCAATATTGTCTTAGAAACTGTATTTTGATGTTTTCTGTATTATCATGGTAGTTGTATTGTCATCGTGACTATAAGGACATGGTGACTATATCGCCATTAAGAATACATTACTATGGTAATCATATTGCCATGATGACTATATTGTTTGGTTACCATATTGCCATGATGGCTATATTCTTTAGTTACCATATTTCCATGATGGCTATTTGTCATATTTTTTTTTTATATTTCAAGGAGGTGGCTGTCTTTTAATGTTACCTATATTGTCAGAGTAGTATATTGTCAAGGAAGGTATATCGTTGTGATGAGTATTTTTTCTGTTGATATTTTGCCATGATGGCTATACTAACATTTTAGATATATGGGCATGGTGATATATAGTCTTAGCAGCTAAACTCTTGTTGTGGCAATCTTTTGGGTATTTTCTATCTTGAATATTTTGCCATGGCAGCTACATTATCAACGTTACTATACTTTCATGGTAGCTATATTGCCATGGTGACGACATTGTCACGGAGGCTGTATTGTAATTCTCAATACAATTCTCGCTACATCATCTTGGTCGCTATAACAATTTGATGGCTATATTGCTATGATTAATTTTGTCATTGGGGATATATTTGTCAAACCTACAAAATTGTTGTGATCACCATGCCATTATAACCATTATGATGAAATAGACACCATGACAATAAAGTTACTTTGGCATGATATCCAACATGATATCATTGTCATAATAACAATATAGTCAAAATGCCAATATATAGTTACTGGAATGTTATAGTTATCATAATAATGTATCACTTACGACAAAATATGTATGATTGAAAAAATTAGAATATAGCAAACGTAAAAAAAGATCACGTTGCTAATATAGCCAAGGTGATGATATATATTTGATAGAAATGTAACCAAAATAAGGAGATGGACAAAATGACAGTATGTTTATAATGACAATAATTCCACTACGAAAATACATTCTCCATGACACTATAGGTACACTGACAGTAAAGCTATCTTCAGAAAAGCGTAAAATTAAAATACAGCAAACTACAATATAGCCACCATGACAATACATCCATCTTGACAATAATATCACGATATAACTCAATCACCAGGACAATAGAGTCACCTTGACAGTAATCTTAAAATGACTTTATAAATATCATGAAAATATAGCCCCCATCTCAAGATATTTGCTGTGACAATTTAGACATTATCAAAATATATTCACGACGACAATCACTATGACAATAAAGCTGCCATGATCATATAACTGATATGACAATAAAATCAAAGCAAAAATATAGAAACATTCAACTTATATTCACAATGGTAATATAACCACCTGACAACATAGATACTGTTAATAGATAGTCGTTTTCGGATCATAGCAAAAATATAGACTCCAGGATAATATAGTCTCTGTGAAAAAACAGTGACTCAGACAGGATTTATCATCATGATACCATCATAACATTATAGCTGTCATGGAATTGTAGTCAACATGACAAAATTATATTAATGAAATAAACGACATTACATTATAGTTTCCATAATCATACACCAATCATGATTATATAATCCGCATGTTGACTTAAAAAAAGATCATAGTATAAAAACTATGATAATTTGAATGACATGATGAGATGATATCCTTTCACTTACACTTACAATAACACGTAAGTTTTCATGAAAATATTATCATGATCACATAATAACAACAATATTGTCACTAATTACAAAATATATCCCGAAAGACAAAATTAATCATAACAATATAGCCATCAAGTTGATTTAGCAACCAATTTAATGTAGCCACCATGCCAATGTCTTCACCATGACAATGTAGCTACCATGAAAATATAGTAACCTTGACTATGTAGCTACTATGATAAAATATACAATTGAAAAATATCCACAACAAGAGTTTAGCTGCTAATATCGCCAAAATGTTATTATTGCCATCATGATAATGTACCGCCAGAAAAGAAATATATATATACCCACTACTCGAGAATATAGCTATTCTGACAATATTGCCAACATGAAAAGACAGTCACCTCCTTGTTATATAACAAATATGATAAATAGCCATCATGGCGATATAGTGATTTAACAATACAGCCACTATGGTAATATAGTTAGCATGACAATGTGATCTTAACGACAATGTAGCCAACATGACCATATAGTCACGTTGACAATACAACTACCGTGACAATACAGATAATATGACAGTACCGTCTCTAAGACAATATTGCCATCAATTTGACAAATTATAAGACAATATAGATATTATGGGAACAAAATCACCATGACAATATACTCAGAAATGCAATATAATCGCCATGATAAAATTATCCTACCATGAAAATATAGCCACCTACCATTTTGGTTTCCATTGCAATGTACTATCAGTAATAAAAGATTTACCATGACAGTACTGAAACCATAACAGTATAGCATATCATGGCAATGTACTCAGCTGATAATTTAATCAAAATGACAATATCTCTTCAATAATGGTATATCCTCAAGGGCAATATCAACACCATTAAAAAAGCTTCTACGAAAATACAGTCATTATGACATCATAAAAATCATGATAAAAAAGTCACCATGACAATATAGTTCTCTTGGCAATATAGCCACTGTGACATTATATTAATAATGATAATATAGTCGCTATGACAATATTGTCACCATAAAATTATAATTATTGAGATAATATTTCACATATGACAGAGAATGCAAGAGTTAAATAATGACAATATATCACCTATAAAAAGATCACCTTGCCAATATAGCTATGGTGACGATATATACAATATAGCAATGTAACTAAAATGAAAAGATAGCCAAAATGACGGTATGGTCATAATGACAATACTGCCACTATGAAAATATGTTCCCCATGACACTATAGCTACACTGACAACAAAGCCATATTCACAAAAGAGCAACATTGAAAAATACATCAAACGAGAATATAGCCAGCATCATAGTTCAGCCAGCATGATAATAATGTCACGATACAAATCATCACCATGTCATTAGTCTCCTTGATAATAAACTTACAATGACTATATAAATATCATGAAAATATAGCCTCCATGTCAACATGTCTGCCATGATAATCTTGCCATTATGATAATGTAGTCATGACCGCAATTTATTCACTGTTAAAATATAGCCACAGTGATCATATAACTGATGTGAAAATACAGTCAAAGATGCAAAAAAGAAATATACATATCATATTCACTATGGCAGTATAACTACATGACAATATAGATACTGTGGCAAATAGTCGCTTTTGAATCATAGCAAACATATAGCCGGCAGGACAACATAGTCTCTATGACAAAATAGCGACTAAGACGGGATATATCATTATAATATAGACACCTTGACAGTATAGACCATAAAAGAATGTAACAATCATGAAACTGTACCTGCCAAAACATTATAGATGTCATGAAATTTTAGTCAACATGACAAAATTATCATAATGTAATATCATCGGCATTACAATATAGTTACCATAATCATAGACCAATCATGATCATATAATCAGCAGGTTGACATAAACAATATCACAGTATAAAAACCATGACAGTATAAGTTACATGATGATATGATATCCATACACTTACACTTACAATATCACAGAAGCCGACATGAATATATTGTTATCATGATCATGGTGACTACATTTTCAAGGTAGCTTTTATATTGGTGTTGCGTTTGCCCTTGAGGAAGTATCATTATGAAACGAGATTCTCATTTTGATTAAATCATTAGGGGACTGCATTGTCGTGATATGCTATATTGTTATGGTTTCAGGAATGTCAATGTATATGTATTATTATGTTGGCTATATTACAATGGAAGCCATAGTGGCAGAGTGGCTATATTTTCATAATATAATCATTTTGTTATGTCGATTATATTCCACATGTGTGTATATTGTTCTGGTGACTGTTGCCATAATATCTGTAATGTCATTTGATTCGTTGAATTGGTTTCTATATTGTCATGGTTCTTGTATTGTCTTGGTGGTTGTATAGTCATTGTGTCTATATGGTCATGGTAGTTATATTTCCATTAAGATCATATTGATATGGTAACTATATTGCCATGGTGGCTATGTTGTTAAATGAATATATTGCCATGATGGCTATTTGTTATTTTTTGTTATATTACAAGGGGGTGATTGTCTTTTCATGGTGCCTATATATCAGGGTACCTATATTGTTATCATAAGATTACAGTCATAAAGACAATATAGTCGCCATGCCAATATTTTCACCATAATGATATGGGTATCACGATAATATATTGCTTATAACAGAATATGTACGATTAAAAAATGACAATATACCACCTATAAAAAAAAAATCACCTTCCCAATACAGGCAAGGTGACGATATATATAACATAGCAATGTAACCCAAATTAGAAGATGACCAAAATGACTTTATTTCCTTATGACAATTGCGTCACAATGAAAATTTGTTCCCAATGAAAGTATAGCTACACTGACATTAAAGCCATATTCACTAAATAGTGATACTGAAAAAGCATTAAACGACAATATAGCCACCATGATTGTACAGCTGCCATGACAATAATGTTACAACATAAATCAATCACTGAGATATTAGAGTAAACTTGAAAAAAATTTTACAGTTACCATAGAAATATCATGAAAATATAGCATCCATATCAACATATTTCCCAAGACAATTTAGCCATTATGATAGTATAGTCACAACTACAATATATTCACTATAACGACAAAGCCACCATGGCCATATAACTGATATAACAATATAGTCAACGCAACATTCAAGAAACATTCAGAATATGTTCACAACGTCAATATAGCCACTTGACAATATAGATACCGTGACAAAATAGTCGCTTACGGATCATAGGAAACATATAACCTCTAAAGTATATAGTGTCCAGGAGACAATAGCGTCCAAAACAGAATTTATCAATACTATACAGCCGCCTTGACAGTATAGCTCATAAAATAATGTCAGAACCATGAAAATATACCTGCCATACCAATATAACTACTATCAAAATGAAGTCAAAATATCAAAATGATCAAAAAAGATATTGCCATTGCTATATAGTTAAAATAATGATACATTTATGATGATAATGTAATCAGCATTTTCACATAAGCACCATCACCGTTTAAAAGCATGACAGACTAAGTTACATGATGATATGATATCCAGACAGATATACTCAAGATGCCAAATAAGCCGTCATAGAAATATTATCATGATCATATAATCACAACCAAATTGTAGGTAAAGACCAAATACATCCCCAACGATGAAATTGACCGTACCAATATACCCATCAAGTTGATATAGCGACCAAGATAATGTAGCCAGGATGGCGTTATATTGAACATAACAATACACCAGCCTTGCCAATATCGTCATCTTCACAATGTAGCTTGCATGAAATATAATAACCTTGACAATGTAGGTACCATGATAATGCATTTAGATGAAAAAATGACCAAAACAACAGTTAGGCTGCGAACACTATATCACCATTCTAATCTTGCCAAAATTCTTGTATAGATATCATGGCAATATACCAAAAGGAAAGAAAATACCCACCACAATAAGATAGCTAACTTAACAATATAGCTACTCTGACAAAAAGCCATGATGTCAATATAGTTACCATAAGAATGCAATCTTAATGACAGTATAGCCATCATGACCATAGAGTCACGATGACAAGACAAACATGATGACCATACAGGAAACATGATAATACAGTCTCTATGACAATATTGCCATCAATTTAATAAATCAAATAACAATATAGAAATTATGGCAACACAGTCAACATGACAATATATTCAAAAATACAATAAAATATTAATAACAAAATTATCAAACCATGAAAATATAGCCACCCTGCCACCATGGCTTCCATTGTAATGTAGCCAAAATAATATACATTTACCATGACAGTACTGAAACTATAAAAATATAGCATATCATGATAATGTATTCACCTCATAATTTAAAGAAAATGAAATATCCGTTTTTGTAATGATATATCTCCAAGGGTAAATCAACACCATTTTATAAGCTACAATGACGATGTAGTCACACGTAGTTATCGTAGCAATATAGCCACTAAGAGATTGTAGTCATAATGACAATATAGTCACAATGACAATATACTGTCACCTTAATGATATAGTTATCAAGATAATGTATCACGCACGAAAAAATATACATGATCAAAAAAATGACAATATAGCAAGTATAAAGAAATCACCTTGCCAATATAGCCAAGGTGACGATGTGTAAATCTTCGCAATGTAACCTAAATGAGCAGGTAGCCAAAATGACGATATGTTCATAATGACAATACTGCTAATAGTAAAATATATTCCCCATGACACTATAGCTACAATGACAATAAAGCAATCTTCACAGAAGAGTAACATTGAAAATACAGGAAACGACAATATAGCCACCATGACAATGCAACTGTCGTAACAATAATGTCACGATATACATCAATCGCCAGGCTATTAGAGTCACCTTGATAGTAATCTTTCAATGGATTTATGAATATCATGAAAATATAGCCCTCATGTCAACTTATTTCCTTTGACAATTTAGCCATTATGATAACATAGTCACGACGACAAGATATTCACTATGACAATAAAGCTACAATGATCATATAACTGATATGACTATATAGATTACAGGATATGTAGTGTCCAGGACCATATAGAAATTACGGCAACACAGTAACCATGAGATAATACTTACAAATACAATAAAATCGTCATAACAAAATGATCCAACCGTGAAAATATACTTACCCTGCCACTATGACTTTAACTGAAATGTAACCAACATAATATACATTCAACATGACAGTACTGAAACTATAACAATATCCCATATCATGGCAATATATTCACATGATAAATTAAAAAGAAGGAAATTTTCGTTTTTATAATATATCTTCAAGGGCGACATCAACACCATTAAATATGCTACAATGAAAATGCAGTCAAACTTTCCTTATAACCATCATCATGAAATAGTCACCATGACAGTATAGTTATCTTACCAATATAGCCACTAAGAGATTATAGTCATATTGTCAACATT
Source organism: Panulirus ornatus (assembly GCF_036320965.1). Lineage (NCBI taxonomy): Eukaryota > Metazoa > Arthropoda > Malacostraca > Decapoda > Palinuridae > Panulirus > Panulirus ornatus. The sequence goes on along the minus strand of NC_092278.1, from coordinate 4,380,367 downwards.
GTCACAATGACAATATACTGTCACCTTAATAGTAAAGTTATGACGATAATGTATCGCTTATGAAAAAATATGTGTGACTAAAAAAATGAAAATATAGCAACTATAAAAGAGATCACCTTGACAATATAGCGAAGGTGACGATATGTAAATCTTCGCAATATAAACGAAATCAGTAGATAGCCAAAATGACGGTATGTTCATAATGACAATACTGCTGCTATGAAAATATATCCCCCATGACACTATAGTTACAATGACAATAAAGCAATCTTCACGAAAGAGTAACAGTGAAAATACAGCAAACGACTATATAGCCAAAATGAAAGTACAGCTGCTATGACAATAATGTCACGATATAATTCACTGACTATATAAACATCATGAAAATAAGGCTTCCATGTCAACATACTTACCATGACAATTTAGCCAATATGATAATATAGTCAAGGCGGCAATATATTCACTATAACAATATAGCCATGATCATATAAGTGATATGACAATACAGTCAACGCAACAATAAGGAAGCCTTCAAATTATATTCATTATGGCGATATAAGCACCAGACAATATTGATCCTGTGACAAAATAGTCTCTTTCGGATCATAGCAAACATATAGGCTCCAAGACAATATAGTGTCCATGACAAAATAGCGACCAAGACAAGATTTTTAATTAAGATATAGTCACCTTGAGAGTATAGCCGATAAAACAATGAAACAACTATGAAAATGTACCTGCCATAACAATATAGCTACCATGAAAATGCAGGCAACATGACAAAATTCTCACAATGACATTTAATCACCATTACAATTTAGTTATCATAATCATATATTAATCATGATAATATCATCAGAAGGCTGACATAAACACCATCACAGTATGAAAACCATGACAATATAGTGACATGATAATATGATATCCATACACTTGCACTCACATTACCAAATAAGCCGCCATGAAAATATTGTTATCATGATCATATGATTAAAACAAAATTGTAGTTAATGACAAAATATATCCCCAACGACAAAATTAACTATAGCAATATAGCCAGCAAGTAAATATAGCGACCAAGATAATGTAGTTAGGATGGCATTATATTGAAAATAACAATACAGCCACAATGGCAATATCGTCACCATGACAATGGAGTTACAATGAAAATATAGTAACATTGACAATGTAGCTACTATGATATTAAAATCCCATGGAACATATCCACAATAACAGTTTATATCCTAAGACACTATATCACCATGACAATATGGCCAAAATGTTAGTCTAGGCATCATGGCAATATACCACCAGAAAATGAAAATAAGCACCACAATGATATAGCTAACTTAACAATATAGCTACCCTGATAATATATTCAATATGAAAAGACAGTCACCTCCTTATATTATAACAAAAATGAAAAATAGCTATCATGGCAATGTAGTCACCTATCAATATAGTCACCATGGCAATATAGTTACCATAACCATGTAATCATAACTGGAATATAACCAAAATGACTATATAGTCAAGATGATATGCAACCATCATGACAATACAGGCAACATGACATTAGAGTCTCTACGACAACATTGCAATCGCTTCAACAAATTAAATGATGATATAGATACTACTGGAACACAGTCACCATGACAGTATTATCACAAATGCAATATAACCGCGATAACAAAATTATCCTACCATGAAAATTTAGCTACCCTGCCACTGCAATATAGCTAACATAATAATACATTCTCTACGACAGTACTGAAACCATGACAATGTAGTCACCTGATGACAGTCGCGCACCAGCTACCGACGTGTACGGAGTTGCTGTCGTCTTTCAGAGCTGGGTTGTAGCTATTCCTCCCTGCGTTGTCGCTACCCTTGCTTTGTTTTGAAGGTTTTATCTTATATGATCATGATTGGTGTATGATTATCGAAACCATAATGTGATATCGTTTGTATTTCATTGTAATGAATTTGTAATAGTAACCATATTTTCATGTAAGCTATATTGTTATGGTAGGTACATTTTCATGGTTGTTCTACTGTTTTATTGGCTATACTGTCAAGGTGACTGTATTGTGATGATAAATCCTGTCTTCTTCGCTATTTTGTCATGGAGACTATATTCTCTTGGACGCTATATGTTTGCTATGATCCAAAAATGACTATTTTGTCACAGTATCTATATTTTCATGTGGCTGTATTCTCCGAGTGGATATAATTTATAGATGCGTTTATTGTTGCGTTGGCTATATTGTCATATCATTTATGTGATCATAGTGGCTTTATTGTTATGGTGAATATATTAGCGTCTTGACTATATTATCAGAATGGCGAAACTGTCACTTTAAAGATATTCATATGGAGACTATATTTTCACGACAAATATATTTATATGGACGCTATATTTTCATGATGTTCATGTACTCATTGTATATTTATTATCAAGGTGACGTTAATGTCCTGGCGATTGATTTATATCGAGAGATTATTGTCATGGTGGCTGTACTGTCTTGATGGCTGTATAGTCGTTTGCTATTTTTTCAATAGCACTCTTTTTGTGAAGATGGCTTTATTGTCAGTGAAGCTGGAGAATCGTGGGGAACATATTTTCATAGTTGCAGTATTGTCAATATGAACATACCGTCGTTCTGGTTATCATCTCTTTTTCTTTACGTTGCTATGATGTGTATATCGTCACCTTGACTATAGTGGCAAGGTGATATTTCTTATAGGTGCTATACTGTCATTTTCTAATCATGCATATTTTGTCACAAGCGATATATCAGTTTGATAGCTTTATTATTAAGGTGACAGTATTTTAATAGCGACTATATTCTCATATTGACTATAATCTCAGAGTGGCTATATAGCCATGGTCACTATTTTATCATGATTTTTATGTCATAGTGACTGTATTCTCATGGCAGCTTTTTAATGGTGTATAAAATTTTGTCCCTGAGGTTACACCATAATAGAAGCGAAATATTCTTTTTCATTAAATGATCAAGTGACTACATTGCCATGATATGCTATATTGTTATCGTTTTAGTACTGTCGTGGTGAATGTTTTGTTATTGTGGCTATATTGTAATGGAAGCCATAGCGGCAGGGTGACTATATTTTCATCGTAGGATCATTTTATTATGAGCATTATATAATATTGTCATCGTGACTATAAGGACACGATGACTATATTGCCATTATGAATACATTGCTATGGTAATCATATTGCCATGATGGCTATATTCTTTCGTTACCATATTGCCATGATGGCTATATTGTTTAGTTACCATATTTCCTTGATGGCTATTTGTCACTCTTTTTTTTTCAAGGAGGTGGCTGTCTTTTAATGTTACCTATATTGTCAGAGTAGTATATTGTCAAGTTAGATATATCGTTGTGATGAGTATCTTTTCTGTTGATATATTGCCATGATTGCTATACTAACATTTTAGAGATATTGGCATGGTGATATATCGTCTTAGCAACTAAACTCTTGTTGTTTCTATCTTTTGGGTATTTTCTCTCATGAATATTTTGCCATGGCAGCTACATTATCAACGTTACTATATTTTCAAGGTAGCTATATTGTCATGGTGACGACATTGGCACGGTGGCTGTATTGTAATTCTCAATACAATGCTCGCTACATCATCTTATTCGCTATAACAAGTTGATGGCTATATTGCTATGATTAATTTTCTCGTTAGTAATATATTTGTCACTACCTACAATATTGTTGTGATTATATGATCATGATAACAATATATTCATTGCGGCTTCTTTGGTATTGTAAGTGTAAGTGTATGGATATCATATCATACTGTGATATTGTTTATGTCAACCTGCTGATTATATGATCATGATTGGGCTATGATTATGGTAACTATATTATAATGCCGATGATATTTCATAATGATAATTTTGTCATGTTGACTAAAATTTCATGACATCTATAATGTTTTGGCACGGACAGTTTCATGATTGAAACATTGTTTTACGGTCTATACTGTCAAGGTATCTATATTATAATGATATATCCTGTCTTGGTCGCTATTTTGTCATAGAAACTATGTTGTCCTGCCGGCTATATGTTTGCTATGATTCAAAAGCGACTATTTGTCACAATATCTATATTGTCATGTAGTTATACCGCCATAGTGAATATGATTTGTATATTCCTTTGCTTCTTTGACTATTTTCATCTTTGACTGTATTGTCATATCAGTTATATGATCACTGTGGCTATATTGATATAGCAAATATATTGCCGTCATGACTATATTATCATAATGGCCAGATTATCATGTCAGACATGTTGACATGGAGGCTATATTCTCATGATATTTATATAGTCATCGTAAGTTTATTATCAAGGTGACTAATGACATGGTGATGATTTTTATCGTGACATTATTATCTTGGTGGCTGAACTATGATGCTGGCTATATTCTCGTTTGCTGTATTTTCAATGTTGCTCTTTTGTGAATATGGCTTTGTTGTCAGTGTAGCTATAGTGGGAACATATTTTCATAGTGGCAGTATTGTCATTATTACCATACCGTCATTTTGGCTATCTTTTCATTTTAGTTACATTGCTATAATGTATATATCGTCACCTTACCTATATTGGCAAGGTGATCTTTTTATAGGTGATATATTGCCATTATTTAAGTATTGCATACTTTGTCATAAGCGAAATATTATCATGATAATTATATTTTTATGATGACGATATTGTCATTGCGACTATATTATCATTATGACTATAATGTCACACTGGCTATATTGCCAAGATAACTATATTGTCATGGTGACTTTTTTATCATGATTTCTATAATGTCTTAATGAATGTATTTTCGCAGAAGCTTTTTTAAAGGTGTTGATATTGCCCATTATCGAAGAGAAATTGTCATTTTGATTAAATTATCAGGTGACTACATTGCCATGATATGCTATACTGTTATGGTTTCAGTACTGTCATGGTAAATCTTTTATTGCTGTTTGTACATTGCAATGGAAACCAAAATGGTAGGTGGTTATATTTTTATGGTAGGATAATCTTATCATGGCGAGTATATTGCATTTCTGAGTATATTGTCATGGTGACTATGTTGCCATAATATCTATATTGTCATATAATTTGTCAAATTGATGGCAATATTGTCTTAGAGACGGTACTGTCATGTTATCTGTATTGTCACGGTGGTTGTATTGTCAACGTGACTATATAGTCATGTTGGCTACATTGTCGTTAAGATCACATTGTTATGGTAACTATATTCCTATAGTGGCTGTATTGTTAAATCACTATTTCACCATGATGGCTATTTGTCATTTTTTTATATAACAAGGAGGTGACTGTCTTTTCATGTTGGCAATATAGTCAGAATAGCTATATTTTCGAGTAGTGGGAATATATATTTATTTTCTTGCAGTATATTATCGTGATGGCAATAATAATATTTTGGCGATATTGGCAGGGCGTGGATATTTTTCAACTGTATGTTTTATCATGGTAGCTACATAGTCAATGTTACTATATTTTCATGGTAGCTACATTGTCATGATGAAGACAATGGCATGGTGGTTGTATTCTTACTTTCAATATAATGCCGTCCTTGCTACATTATCTTGGTCGTTATATCAACTTGATGGCTATATTGTTATGGTTAATTTTGTCTTCGGGATATATTTTGTAATTAGTGACAATACTGTTGTGATTATATGATCATGATAATATTTTCATGAAAACTTATGTGGCATTGTAAGTGTAAGTGAATGGATATCATCTCATCATGTCACTTGAATTGTCATGGTTTTTACACTATGATCTTGTTTATGTCAACCTGCTGATTATATAATCATGATTGGAGTATGATGATGGTAACTATATTGTAGTGTCGTTTTATTTCATTGTGATAATTTTGTCATATTGACTACAATTCCATGACAGCTATAATGTTATGACCATATCATGATGATAAATCCTGTCTGAGTCACTGTTTTTTCACAGAGACTATATTGTCCTGAAGTCTATATTTTTGCTATGATCCGAAAACAACTATCTATTAACAGTATCTATATTGTCAGGTGGTTATATTGCCATTGTGAATATAAGTTGAATATTTCTATATTTTTCCTTTGATTATATTGTCATATCAGTGATATGATCATGGTAGCTTTATTGTCATAGTGAATAGATTGTAGTCGTGACTATATTTTCATAATGGCTAAATTGTCATAGCAAATATCTTGACATGAGGGCTATATTTTCATGATATTTAAAGTCATTGTAAGATTACTGTCAAGGTGACTCTATTGTCCAGGTGATTGACTTATATCGTGATATCATTGTCAAGATGGCTGTATTGTCATAGTGGCTATATCGTAGCTTGCTGTATTTAATTTTACACTTTTATGTAAATAGCTTTACTGTCTGTGTACCAATAGTGTCATGGAGAATATATTTTCATTAGTGGAATTTTTGTCATTATGAACATACTGTTATTTTGGCCATCTCCTTATTTTGGTTACATTACCATCATATATATATATATATATATATATATATATATATATATATATATATATATATATATATATATATATATATATATATATATATATCATCACCTTGGCTATATTGTCAACGTGATCATTTTTTACGGTTGCTATATTTACATCTTTTTAATTATTCATTTTTTGTCGTAAGTGATACATTATCAAGATAACTATAACATTCCGGTAACTATATGTTGGAATTTTGACTATATTGTTATTATGACAATGATATCATGTTGGATATCTTGCCAAAGTAACTTTATTGTCATGGTGTCTATTTCCAAATGATGGTTATAATGTCATGGTGACTATATTTTCACGGTAGCTTTTATATTGGTGTTGGGTTTGCCCTTGAGGATGTATCATTATAAAACGAGATTCTCATTTTGATTAAATTATTAGGGGACTACATTGTCGTGATATGCTATATTGTTATGGTTTCAGGAATGTCATTGCATATGTATTATTATGTTGGCTATATTCCAATGGAAGCCATAGTGGCAGAGTGGCTATATTTTCATAATATAATCATTTTGTTATGTCGATTATATTCCGCTTGTGTGTATATTATCATGGTGACTGTTGCCATAATATCTATACTGTCATTTGATCTGTTGAATTGTTGGCTATATTGTCATAATGTAATGTCATGGTTCCTGTATTGTCTTGGTGGTTGTATTGTCATCGTGTCTATATGGTCATGGTAGTTATATTTCCATTAAGATTATATTGATATGGTAACTATATTGCCATGGTGGCTATATTGTTAAATGAATATATTGCCATAATGTCTATTTGTTATTTTTTGTTATATTAGAAGGGGGTGATTGTCTTTTCATGTTGCCTATATATCAGGGTACCTATATTGTTATCATAAGATTAAAGTCAAAAAGACAATATAGTCGCCATGCCAATATTTTCACCTTAATGATATAGGTATCATGATAATATATCGCTTATTACAGAATATGTACGATTAAAAAGTGACAATATACCACCTATAAAAAAATCACCTTCCCAATATAGCCAAGGTGACGATATATATAACATAGCAAAGTAACCCAAATTAGAAGATAACCAAAACGACTTTATTTCATAATGACAATTGCGTCGCTATGGAAATTTGTTCCCAATGAAAGTATAGCTACACTGACATTAAAGCCATATTCACTAAATAGTAGCATTGAAAACGCATCAAACGACAATATAGCCACCAAGATATTACAGCCACCATAGCAATAATGTTACAACATAAATCAATCACTGTGATATTAGAGTAAACTTGAAAATTTTTTTACAATTACCATAAAAGTATCATGAGAATATAGTATCAATTTCAACATGTTTCCCATGACAATTTAGCCATTATGATAGTATAGTCACAACTACAATATATTCACTATAACAACAAAGCAACAAAGGCCATATAACTGATATAACAATATAGTCAACGCAGCATTAAATAAACATTCAGAAAATGTTCACAACGTCAATATAGCCACCTGTCAATATAGATACCGTGACAAAATAGTCGCTTTCGGATCAGAGGAAACATATAGCCTCCAAAGTATATAGTGTCCAGGAGAAAATAGCGTCCAAAACAGAATTTATCAATGCTATACAGCCGCCTTGACAGTATAGCCCATAAAACAATGTCAGAACCATGAAAATGTACCTGCCATACCAATATAACTACTATCAAAATGAAGTCAACATACCAAAATGATCAAAAAAGATATTGCCATTGCTATATAGTTACAATAATCATACATTAATGATGATAATGTAATCAGTATTTTCACATAAGCACCATCACCGTTTAAAAGCATGATAGACTAAGTTACATGATGATATGATATCCAGACAGATACACTCATGATGCCAAATAAGCAGTCATAGAAATATTATCATGATCATATAATCACAACCAAATTGTAGGTAAAGACAAAATACATCCCCAACGATGAAATTGACCGTAGCAATATAGCCATCAAGTTGATATAGCGACCAAGATAATGTAGCCAGGATGTCGTTATATTGAACATAACAATACAACCGCCATGCCCATATCGTCATTTGATTGTCATTTGATTTATTAAGTTGATGGCAATATTGTCATAGAGACTGTATTGTCATGTTACCTGTATGGTCATCATGGTTGTCTTGTAATCGTGACTCTATGGTCATGATGGCTATACTGTCATTAAGATAACATTCTTATGGTAACTATATCGTCATCATGGATATTTGTCAGAGTAGCTATAGTGTTAAGTTAGCTATCTTATCGTGGTGGGTATTTTTTTTCCTTTTGGTATATTGCCATGATGGCTATACTAGAATTTTGGGAAGATTAGCATGGTGATATAGTGTTCGCAGCCCAACTGTTGTTTTGGCCATTTTCTCATGGGAATACATTATCATGGTACCTACATTGTCATGGTTACTCTATTTCATGCATACTACATTGTAAAGATGACGATATTGGCATGGCGGGTGTATTTTATGTTCAAGATAACGCCATCCTAGCTACATTATCTTCGTCGCTATATCAACTTGATGGCTATATTGCTACGGTCAATTTCATCGTTGGGGATGTATTTGGTCTTTACCTACAATTTGGTTGTGATTATATGATCATGATAATATTTCTATGACGGCTTATTTGGCATCTTGAGTGTATCTGTCTGGATATCATATCATCATGTAACTTAGTCTGTCATGCTTTTAAACGGTGATGGTGCTTATGTGAAAATGCTGATTACATTATCATCATTAATGTATGATTATTGTAACTATATAGCAATGGCAATATCTTTTTTGATCATTTTGGTATGTTGACTTCATTTTGATAGAAGTTATATTGGTATGGCAGGTACATTTTCATGGTTCTGATATTCTTTTAAGGGCTATATGGACAAGGCGGCTCTATAATACTGATAAATTCTGTTTTGGACGCTATTGTCTCCTGGACACTATATACTTTAGAGGCTATATGTTTCCTATGATCCGAAAGCGACTATTTTGTCACGGTATCTATGTTGTCAGGTGGCTATATTGACGTTTTGAACATATTCTGAATGTTTCTTTAATGTTGCGTTGACTATATTGTTATATCAGTTATATGGCCATGATGGCTTTGTTGTTATAGTGAATATATTGTAGTTGTGACTATACTATCATAATGGCTAAATTGTCATGGGAAATATGTTTATATGGATGCTATATTCTCATGATACTTTTATGGTAATTGTAAAGAATTTACTCTAATATCACAGTGATTGATTTATGTTGTAACATTATTGTTATGGTGGCTGTACATCATGGTGGCTATATTGTCATTTGATGTGTTTTCAATGTTACTATTTAGTGAATATGGCTTTAATATCAGTTTAGCTATACTTTCATTGGGAACAAATTTTCATAGTAATGCAATTGTCATTATGAAATAAAGTCATTTTGGCTATATTCTAATTTGAGTTACATTGCTATGTTATATATATCGTCTCCTTCGCTATATTGGAAATGTGATTTTTTTTTGTAGGTGGTATATTGTCATTTTTTAAATGTGCATATTCTGTTATAAGCGATATATTATCATAATACCCATATCATTAAGGTGAAAATATTGGCATGGGGCCTATATTGTCTTTATGACTGTAATCTTATGATAACAATATAGGTACCCTGATATATAGGCAACATGAAAAGACAATCACCCCCTTGTAATATGAAAAAAATAACAGATAGCCATCATGGCAATATATTAATTTAACAATATAGCCACCATGACATTGTAGTTACCATATCAATATAATCTTAATGGAAATATAATTACCATTACCGTATAGACACGATGACGATACAACCACGAACAGAATACAGGAACCATGACATTACATTATGACAACATAGCCACAAATTAAACAAATCAAATGAGAGTATAGATATTATGGCAACAGTCACCATGACAATATACACACAAGTGGAATATAATCGACATAACAAAATGCTTATATTATGAAAATATAGCCACTCTGCCACTATGGCTTTCATTGGAATATAGCCAACATAATAATACATATACAATGACATTCCTGAAACCATAGCAATATAGCATATCACGACATTGTAGGCCCCTAATGATTCAATCAAAATGAGAAGCTCGTTTTATTATAATACATCTTCAAGGGCAAACCCAACACCAATAAAAAAGCTACCGTGAATATGTAGTTACCATGACATTATAACTATCATGATGAAATAGACACCATGACAATAAAGTTACTTTGGCAAGATATCCAACATGATATCATTGTCATAATAACAATATAGTCAAAATGCCAATATATAGTTACCGGAATGTTATAGTTATCATGATAATGTATCACTTACGACAAAAAATGCATGATTTAAAAAATGAAAATATAGCAACCGTAAAAAAAGATCACCTTGCTAATATAGCCAAGGTGATGATATATATATGATGGAAATGTAGCCAAAATATGGAAATGGCCAAAATGACAGTATGTTCATAATGACAATAATTCCACTATGAAAATATATTCTCCATGAACCTATAGGTACAATGACAGTAAAGCTATCTTCACAAAAGCGTAAAATTAAAATACAGCAAACTACAATATAGCCACCATGACAATACAGCCATCTTGACAATAATATCACGATATAACTCAATCACCAGGGCAATAGAGTCACCTTGACAGTAATCTTATAATAACTTTATAATTATCCTGAAATATAGCCCCCATGTCAAGATATTTGCTATGACAATTTAGCCATTATGAAAATATAGTCACGACGACAATCTATTCACAATGACAATAAAGCTACCATAATCATATAACTGATATGACAATATAATCAAAGGAAAAATATAGAAACATTCAACTTATATTCACAATGGCAATATAACTACCTGACAATATAGATATTCTTAATAGATAGTCGTTTTCGGATCATAGCAAAAATATAGACTCCAGGACAATATAGTCTCTGTGAAAAAGCAGTGACTCAGACAGGATTTATCGTCATGATATGGTCATAACATTATAGCTGTCGTGGAATTGTAGTCAACATGAAAAAATTATCACAATGAAATAAAACGACATTACAATATAGTTACCATAATCATACACCAATCATGATTATATAATCAGCAGGTTGACATAAACAAGATAATAGTGTAAAAACCATGACAATTTAGGTGACATGATGAGATGGTATCCATTCACTTACACTTACAATGCCACATAAGTTTTCATGAAAATATTATCATAATCATATAATCACAACAGTATTGTCACTAATTACAAAATATATCCCAAAAGACAAAATTAACCATAACAATATAGCCATCAAGGTGATATAGCGACCAATATAATGTAGCCAGGACGGCATTGTATTGAAAGTAGGGAATAAAACCACCATGCCAATGTAGATACCATGAAAATATAGTAACCTTGAGTATGTAGCTACCATGATGAAATATACAATTGAAAAATATCCACAACAAGAGTTTAGCTGCTAAAACACTATATCGCCATGCCAATATCGCCAAAATGTTATTATTGCCATCATGATAATATACCGCCTGAAAAGAAATATATATACCCACTACTCGACAATCTAGCTATTCTGACAATATTGCCAACATGAAAAGACAGTCACCTCCTTGTTATTTAACAAAAATGACAAATAGCCATCATGGCGATATAGTGATTTAACAATACAGCCACTATGGTAATATAGTTACCATAACAATGTGATCTTAACGACAATGTAGCAAACATGACTATATAGTCACGTTGACAATACAACCACCGTGACAATGCAGATAACATGACAGTACCGTCTCTAAGACAATATTGCCATCAATTTGACAAATTACAGGACAATATAGATATCAAGGCGACATAGTCACCATGTAAATATACTCAGAAATACATTATAATCGCCATGACAAAATTATCCAACCATGAAAATATAGCCACCTACCATTTTGGTTTCCATTGCAATGTAGAAACAGTAATAAAAGATTTACCATGAACGTACTGAAACCATAACAGTATAGCATATCATGGCAATGTAGTCAGCTGATAATTTAATGAAAGTGACAATTTCTCTTCTATAATGGTATATCCTCTACACCATTAAAAAAGCTTCTACGAAAATACAGTCATTATGACATTATGATAATCATGATAAAAAAGTAACCATGACAATATAGTTATCTTGGCAATATAGCCACTGAGACATTATAGTCATAACGATAATATAATCGCTATGACAATATTGTCACCATAAAGATATAATTATCAAGATAGTATTTCCCTTATGACAAAGTATGCAAGAGTTAAATAATGACAATATATCACATATAAAAAGATCACCTTGATAAAAGCTAAGGGGACGATATATACATTATAGCAATGTAACTAAAATGAAAAGATAGCCAAAATGACGGTATGGTCATAATGACAATACTGCCACTATGAAAATATGTTCCCCATGACACTATAGCTACACTGACAACAAAGCCATATTCACAAAAGAGCAACATTGAAAATACAGCAAACGAGAATATAGCTACCATCATAGTTCAGCCACCATGATAATAATGTCACGATACAAATCATCACCATGTCATTAGTCACATTGATAATAAACTTACAATGACTCTATAAATATCATGAAAATATAGCCTCCATGTCAACATGTCTGCCATGATAATCTGGCCATTATGATAATATTGTCATGACGGCAATGTATTCACTATAGCAATATAGCCACAGTGATCATGTAAATGATGTGAAAATACAGTCAAAGAAGCGTAAAAGATATATACAAATCATATTCACTATGGTAGTATAACTACATGACAATATAGATACAAACAGTCGCTTTTGAATCATAGCAAACATATAGCCGGCAGGACAACATAGTCTCTATGACAAAATAGCGACCAAGACAGAATGTATCATTATAATATAGACACCTTGACAGTATAGATCATAAAACAATGTAAGAATCTTTAAACTGTACCTGCGAAAACATTATAATGTCATGAAATTTTAGTCAACGTGACAAAATTATAATGAAATATCATCGGCATTACAATATATTTACCATAATCATAGATCAATCATGATCATATAATCAGCAGGTTGACATAAACAATATCACAGTATAAAAACCATGACAGTATAAGTGAAATGATGATATGATATCCATACACTTACACTTACAATACCAAAGAAGCCGCCAAGAATATATTGTTATCATGATCATATAATCACAACAATATTGTAGGTAGTGACAAATATATCCCCAACGACAAAATTAATCATAGCAATGTAGCCATCAGCTTGTTATAGCGACCAAGATAATGTAGCGAGCATTGTATTGAGAATTACAATACAGCCACCGTGCCAATGTCGTCACCATGACAATATAGCTATCCTGAAAATATAGTAACGTTGATAATGTAGCTGCCATGGCAAAATATTCAAGATAGAAAATACCCAAAAGATAGCCACAGCAAGAGTTTAGCTGCTAAGATGATATATCACCATGCCAATATCTCTAAAATGTTAGTATAGCCATCGTGGCAATATATCAACATAAAAAATACTCATCACAACGATATAGCTAACTTGACAATATACTACTCTGACAATATAGGTAACATTAAAAGACAACCACCTCCTTGAAATATATAAAAAAAAAAAGAGAAATAGCCATCATGGCAATATGGAAACTAAACAATATAGCCATCATGGCAACATGGTAACCAAACAATATAGCCATCATGGCAATATGATTACCATAGCAATGTATTCTTAATGGCAATATAGTCACCATGTCCTTATAGTCACGATGACAATACAACTACCATGACAATACAGAAAACATCAAAATACAGTCTCTAAGACAATATTGCCACTAATTCAACAAGTTTAATGACAATATAGATATTATGTCAACACAATCACGATGATAATATACTCAGAAATGTTATATAATTGTCATAATAAAATGATACTACCATGAAAATATAGTCACCCTGCCAATATGGCTTCCATTACTATATAGCCACAATAACAAAACATTCACCACGACAGTACTGAAACCATAACAATATAGCATCTCATGACAATGTAGTCACTTGATCATTTAATGAAAAAGAATAATTTCGCTTCTATTATGGTATAACCTCAGGGACAAAATTTTATACACCCTTAAAAAGCTGCCATGAAAATAGAGTCACTATGACATGAATATCATGATAAAATAGTGACCATGGCAATATAGCCACTCTGAGATTATAGTCATTATGACAATATAGTCGCTATCAAAATACTGTCACCTTAATAATAAAGTTATCAAAATGATACATCGCTTGTGACAAAATATGCATGATTAGAAAATGACAGTATAGCACCTATAAAAAAGATCACCTTGCCACTATAGTGAAGGTGACGTAATATACATCATAGCAACGTAAAGAAAAAGAGATGATAACCAGAACGACGGTATCTTCATAATGACAATACTGCAACTATGAAAATATGTTCCCCAAGATTCTTAAGCTTCACTGACAATAAAGCCATCTTCACAAAAAGAGTACTATTGAAAAAATAGCAAACGACTATACAGCCATCAAGACAGTACAGCCACCATGACAATAATCTCTCGATATAAATCAATCGCCAAGACATTAGCGTCACCTTGATAATGAAAGTACAATGAGTATATGAACATCATGAAAAGATAGCGTCCATATAGATATATTTGTCGTGAAAATATAGCCTCCATATGAATATCTTTAAAGTGACAGTTTCGCCATTCTGATAATATAGTCAAGACGCTAATATATTCACCATAACAATAAAGCCACCATGATCACATAAATGATATGACAATATAGTAAACGCAAAAATAAACGCATCTATAGATTATATCCACTCTGAGAATAATGCCACATGAAAATATAAATACTGTGACAAAATAGTCATTTTTGGATCATAGCAAACATATAGCGTCCTAGAGAGTATAGTCTCTATGACAAAATAGCGAAGAAGACAGGATTTATCATCACAATACAGTCACCTTGACAGTATAGCCAATAAAATAGTGGAAAAACCATGAAAATGTATCTACCATAACAATATAGCTTACATGAAAATATAGTTACTACGACAAATTCATTACAATGAAATACAAACGATATCACATTAAGGTTTCGATAATCATACACCAATCATGATCATATAAGATAAAACCTTCACAAAGCAAGGGTAGCGACAACGCAAGGAGGAATAGCTACAACCTAGCTCTGAAAGACGACAGCAGCTTCGTACACGTCGGTAGCTGGTGCGCGACTGTCATCAGGTGACTACATTGTCATATGCTATATTGTCATGGTTTCAGTACGGTCGTAGTGAATGTATTATTATGTTAGCTATATTGCAGTGGCAGGGTGGCTAAATTTTCATGGTAGGATAATTTTGTGATCGCGGTTATATTGTATTTGTGATAATACTGTCATGGTGACTGTGTTCCAGTAATATCTACATTATCATTTAATTTGTTGAAGCGATTGCAATATTGTCGTAGAGACTCTAATGTCATGTTGCCTGTATTGTCATGATGGTTGCATGTCATCTTGACTATATAGTCATGTTGGTTATATTCCAGTTATGATTACATGGTTATGGTAACTATATTGCCATGGTGAGTATATTGATAGGTGACTACATTGCCATGAAAGATATTTTTCACTGTTGTTATACTGTACGGAGGTGACTGTCTTTTCATATTGAATATATTATCAGGGTACCTATATTGTTAAGTTAGCTATATCATTGTGGTGCTTATTTTCTTTTTCTGGTGGTATATTGCCATGATGCCTATACTAACATTTTGGCGATATTGGCATGGTGATACAGTGTCTTACCAAATAAACTGTTATTGTGGATATGTTCCATGGGATTTTATTATCATAGTAGCTACATTGTCAATGTTACTATATTTTCATGGTAGCTCCATTATCATGGTGACAATATTGCCATTGTGGCTGTATTGTTATTTTCAATATAATGCCATCCTATCTACATTATCTTGTCGCTATATTTACTTGCTTGCTATATTGCTATGGTTAATTTTGTCGTTGGGGATACATTTTGTCATTAACGACAATTTTGTTTTAATCATATGATCATGATAACAATATTTTCATGGCGGCTTATTTGGTAATGTGAGTACAAGTGTATGGATATCATATTATCATGTCACTATATAGTCATAGTTTTTATACAGTGATGGTGTTTATGTCAGCCTCCTGATGATATTATCATGATTGATATATGATTATGGTAACTAAATTGTAATGGCGATTATATTTCCTTGTGACAATTTTGTCATGTTGCCTGCTTTTTCATGGTAGCTATATTGTTATGGCAGATACATTTTCATAGTTGTTTCATTGATTTATCAGCTATACTGTCAAGGTGACTATATCTTAATTAAAAATCTTGTCTAGGTCGCTATTTTGTTATGGACACTATATTGTCCTGGAGCCTATATGTTTGCTATGATCCGAAAGAGACTATTTTGTCACAGCATCAATATTGTCAGGTGCTTATATTGCCATAATGAATATAATTTGAAGGCTTCCTTATTGTTGCGTTGACTGTATTGTCATATCACTTATATGATCATGGTTATATTGTTATAGTCAATATATTGCCGTATTAGCTATGTTATTATATTGGCTAAATTGTCATTGTAAGTATGTTGACATGGAAGCCTTATTTTCATGAAGTTTATATAGTCAGTGAATTATATCGTGACATTTTTGTCATAGTGGCTGTACTTTCATGGTGGCTATATAGTCGTTTGCTGTATTTTCACTGTTACTCTTTTGTGAAGATTGCTTTATTGTCATTGTAGCTATAGTGTCATGGGGGATATATTTTCATAGCAGCAGTATTGTAATTATGAACATACCGTCATTTTGCCTATCTACTCATTTTGGTTATATTGCGAAGATTTACATATCGTCACCTTGGCTATATTGTCAAGGTGATCTCTTTTATAGTTGCTATATTGTCATTTTTTTTAGTCATGCATATTTTTTAATAAGCGGTACATTATCGTGATAACTTTACTATTAAGGTGACAGTATATTGTCATTGTGACAATGTTGACATGATGACTATAATCTCTTACTGGCTATATTGCTAAGATAACTATACTGTCATGGTGACCATTTCATGATGACGGTTATAATGACAGTTTGACAGCATTTTCATTGTAGCATATTTGATGGTGTTGATTTTGCCCTTGAAGATATATTATAAAAACGGAAATTTCCTTTCTTTTTAAATTATCATGTGAATATATTGCCATGATATGCGATATTCTTATATTTTCAGTACTGTCATGTTGAATGTATATAATGTTGGTTACATTATAATTAAAGTCATAGTGGCAGGGTAACTATATTTTCATGGTTGGATCTTTTTGTTATGACGATTTTATTGCATTTGTGAGTATATTCTCATGGTTACTGTGTTCCCGTAATTTCTATATTGTCCTGGACACTATATATCCTGAAATCTATATTGTCATATCAGTTATATGATCATGGTAGCTTTATTGTCATAGTGAATATCAGCTTTATTGTCTTAGTGAATATCTTGTCGTCGCGACTATATTATCATAATGGCTAAATTGTCATAGGATATATGTTGACATGAGGGCTATATTTTCATGATATGCCTTAAGTCATTGAAATATTACTATCAAGGTAACTCTAATAGCCTGGCGATTGATGTATACCGTGACATTATCGTCACTATAGCTGCATTGTCATGGTGGCTATATTGTCGTTTCCTGTATTTTCAATGTTACTCCTTTGTGAAGATTGCTTTATTGTCATTGTAGCCATAGTGTCATGGGGAATATATTTTCGGAGTAGCAGTATTGTCATTATGAACATATCGTCATTTTGGCTACCTGCTCATTTAGGTTACATTGCGAAGATTTACATATCGTCACCTTGGCTATATTGGCAAGGTGATCTCTTTATAGTTGCTATATTTTCATTTTTTTTAATCATGTATATTTTTTCATGAGTGATACATTATCTTGATATGTATATCATTAAAGTTACAGTATATTGTCATGGTGACTATATTGTCATTATGACTACAATCTCTTAGTGGCTATATTGCTAAGATAACTACTTGTGACTACATTTTCATTGTAGCTTATTTAATGGTATTTATTTACCCTTGGAGATATATCATTATAAAAACGAATATTTCATTTTGTTTAAATTAGGAGGTGAATACATTATCATGATATGCTATATTGTTATAGTTTCAGTACTGTCATGGTGAATGTATATTATATTGTCTACATTACAATGGAAGCCATGGTGGCAGGGTGGCTATATTTTCATGGTTTGATCATTTTGTTATTAGAATTTTATTGTATTTTTGAATATATTGTCATGGTGACTGTGTTCCCATAATTTCTATATTGTCATTTGATCTATTAAATTGATGGCAATATTCTCATAGAGGCTGTATTATCATGTTGCCCGTATGGTCATCTTAGTTGTCTTGTCATCGTGACTGTATGGTCATGATGGCTGGCTATACTGTCATTAAGATTACATTCTTATGGTAACTATATTGCCATCATGGCTTTTTGTCAGAGTAGCTATAGTGTTAAGTTAGCTATCTTATTGTGTTGGGTATTTTTTTTCCTTTTGGTATATTGCCATGATGGCCATACAAGAATTTTGGAAAGAATAGTATGGTGATATAGTGTTCGCAACCCAACTGTTGTTTTGGAGATTTTTTCATGGGAATACATTGTCATGGTACCTACATTGTCAAGGTTACTATATTTCATGCAAGCTACATTGTAAAGATGACGATATTGGCATGGCGGGTGTATTGTTATGTTCAATATAACGCCATCCTGGCTACATTATCTTGGTCGCTATATCAACTTGATGGCTATATTGCTACGGTCAATTTCATCGTTGGGGATGTATTTTGTCTTTACCTACAATTTGGTTGTGATTATATGATCATGATAATATTGCTATGACGGCTTATTTGGCATCTTGTGTGTATCTGTCTGGATATCATATCATCATTTAACTTAGTCTGTCATGCTTTTAAACGGTGATAGTGCTTATGTGAAAACGCTGATTACATTATAATCATAAATGTACGATTATTGTAACTATATAGCAATGGCAATATCTTTTTTGATCATTTTTGTATGTTGACTTCATTTTGATAGTAGTTATATTGTTATGGCAGGTACATTTTCATGGTTCTGACATTGTTTTATGGGCTATACTGTCAAGGCGGCTGTATAGTATTGCTAAATTCTGTTTTCGACGCTATTGTCTCCTGGACACTATATACTTTAGAGGCTATATGTTTCCTATCATCCGAGAGCGACTATTTTGTCACGGTATCTATATTGTCAGGTGGCTATATTGACGTTGTGAACATATTCTGAATGTTTCTTTAATGTTGCGTTGACTATATTGTTATATCAGTTATTTGGCCATGGTGGCTTTGTTGATATAGTGAATATATTGTACTTGTGACTATACTATCATAATGGCTAAATTGTCATGGGAAATATGTTGATATGAATGCTATATTCTCATGGTACTTTTATGGTAATTGTAAAAATTTTTTTCAAGTTTACTCTAATATCACAGTGATTGATTTATGTTGTAATATTATTGTTATGATGGCTATACAATCATGGCGGCTATATTGTCGTTTTATGCGTTCTCAGTGTTACTATTTATTGAATATGGCTTTAATGTAAGCGTAGCTATACTTTCATTGGGAACAAATTTTCATAGTGACGCAATTGTCATTATAAAATAAAGTCATTTTGGCTATCTTGTAATTTGGGTTACATTGCTATGTTATATATATCGTCACCTTGGCTATATTGGGAATATGATTTTTTTCATAGGTGGTATATTGTCATTTTTTAATCGTGCATATTCAGTTATAAGCGATATATTATCAAAATACCCATTTCATTAAGGTGAAAATATTGGCATGGCGACTATATTGTCTTTATGAATGTAACCTTCTGATAACAATATAGGTGACCTGATATATAGGCAACATGAAAAGACAATCACCCCCTTGTAATATGACAAAAAATAAGAAATAGCTATCATGGCAATATATTCATTTAACAATATAGCCACCATGAAAATATAGTTACCATATCAATATAATCTTAACGGAAATATGACTACCATGATCGTATAGACACGATGACAATACAACCACCAAGAGAATACAGGAACCATGACATTACATTATGACAATATAGCCACTAATTCAACAAATCAAATGACAGTATAGATATCATGGTAACAGTCACCATGACAATATACACACATGTGGAATATAATCGACAAAAAAAAGTGATTATTTTATGAAAATATAGCCGCTCTGCCACAATGGCTTCCATTGGAATTTAGCCAACATAATAATACGTATACAATGACATTCCTGAAACCATAACAATATAGCATATCACGACAATGTAGTCCCCTCATGATTTAATTAAAATGAGAATCTCGTTTTATAATGATACATCCTCAAGGGCAAACCCAACACCAATATAAAAGCTACCGTGAAAATGTAGTCACCATGACATTATAACCATCATGATGAAATAGACACCATGACAATAAAGTTACTTTGGCAAGATATCCAACATGATATCATTGTCAGCTGGAGACTGAGTTTGGTAAAGTGTGTGAAAGAAGAAAGTTAAGAGTAAATGTGAATAAGAGCAAGGTTATTAGGTACAGTAGGGTTGAGGGTCAGGTCAATTGGGAGGTGAGTTTGAATGGAGAAAAACTGGAGGAAGTAAAGTGTTTTAGATATCTGGGAGTGGATCTGTCAGCGGATGGAACCATGAAAGCGGAAGTGGATCATAGGATTGGGGAGGGGGCGAGAATTCTGTGAGCCTTGAAGAATGTGTGGAAGTCGAGAACATTATCTCGGAAAGCAAAAATGGTTATGTTTGAAGGAATAGTGGTTCCAACAATGTTGTATGGTTGCGAGGCGTGGGCTATGGATAGAGTGGTGCGCAGGATGGTGGATGTGCTGGAAATGAGATGTTTGAGGGCAATGTGTGGTGTGAGGTGGTTTGATCGAGTAAGTAACGTAAGGGTAAGAGAGATGTGTGGAAATAAAAAGAGCGTGGTTGAGAGAGCAGAAGAGGGTGTTTTGAAATGGTTTGGGCACATGGAGAGAATGAGTGAGGAAAGATTGACCAATAGGATATATGTGTCGGAAGTGGAGGGAACGAGGAGAAGAGGGAGACCAAATTGGAGGTGGAAAGATGGAGTGGAAAAGATTTTGTGTGATCGGGGCCTGAACATGCAGGAGGGTGAAAGGAGGGCAAGGAATAGAGTGAATTGGAGCGATGTGGTATACCGGGGTTGACGTGCTGTCAGTGGATTGAATCAGGGCATGTGAAGCGTCTGGGGTAAACCATGGAAAGCTGTGTAGGGTTGTATATTTGCGTGTGTGGACGTAAGTATATACATGTGTATGGGGGTGGGTTGGGCCATTTCTTTCGTCTGTTTCCTTGCGCTACCTCGCAAACGCGGGAGACAGCGACAAAGCAAAAAAGAAAAAAAAATAACAATATAGTCAAAATGCCAAAATATAGTTACCGGAATGTTATAGTTATCATGATAATGTATCACTTACTGAAAAAATGCATGATTTAAAAAATGAAAATATAGCAACCTTAAATTAAGATCACCTTGCTAATATAGCAAAGGTGATGATATATATATATATATATATATATATATATATATATATATATATATATATATATATATATATATATATATATATATATATATATATATATATATTTATATATATATATATATATATATATATATATATATATATATATATATATATATATATATATATATATATATATATATATATATATATATGATAGATATCCAATCAAAATAAGGAGATGGCTAAAATGACAGTATGTTCATAATGACAATAATTCCACTGTGAAAATATATTCTCCATGACACTATAGGTACACTGACAGTTTAAGCTATCTTCACAAAAGCCTAGAATTAAAATACAGCAAACTACAATATAGCCACCATGACCATACAGCCATCTTGACGATAATATCACGATATAACTCAATCACCAGAACTATAGAGTCACCTTGACAGTAAACTTACAATGACTTTATAAATATCCTGAAAATATAGCCCCCATGTCAAGATATTTGCTATGACAATTTAGCCATTATGAAAATATAGTCACGACGACAATCTATTCACTATGACAATAAAGCTACCATAATCATATAACTGATATGACAATATAATGAAAGGAAAAATATAGAAACATTCAAATTATATTCACAATGGCAATATAACCACCTGACAATATAGATACTCTTAATAGATAGTCGTTTTCGGATCATAGCAAAACTCCAGGACAATATAGTCTCTGTGAAAAAGCAGTGACTCAGACAGGATTTATCGTCATGATATGGTCATAACATTATAGCTGTCATGGAATTGTAGTCAACATTAAAAAATTATCACAATGAAATAAAACGACATTACAAAATACTTACCATAATCATACACCAATCATGATTATATAATCAGCAGGTTGATATAAACAAGATGATAGTGTAAAACCATGACAATTTAAGTGACATGATGAGATGATATCCTTTCACTTACTCTTACAATACCACATAAGTTTTCATGAAAATATTATCATGATCATATAATCACAACAGTATTGTCACTAATTACAAAATATATCCCGAAAGAAAAAATTAACCATAACAATATAGCCATCAAGTTGATATAGCGACCAAGATAATGTAGCCATGACGGCATTATATTGAAAGTAAGAATAAAACCACCATGCCAATGTAGCTACCATGAAAATATAGTAACCTTGAGTATGTAGCTACCATCATGAAATATACAATTGAAAAATATCCACAACAAGAGTTGAGCCGCTAAAACACTATATCGCCATGCCAATATCGCCAGAATGTTATTATTGCTATCATAATAATATACCGCCTGAAAAGAAATATATATACCCACTACTCGACAATATAGCTATTCTGACAATATTGCCAGCATGAAAAGACAGTCACCTCTTTGTTATTTAACAAAAATGACAAATAGCCATCATGGCGATATAGTGATTTAACAATACAGCCACTATGGTAATATAGTTACCATAACATTATTATCATAACGACAATGTAGCCAACATGACTATATAGTCACGTTGACAATACAACCACCGTGACAATACAGATAACATGACAGTACCGTCTCTAAGACAATATTGCCATCAATTTGACAAATTATAGGACAATATAGATATCATGGCAACATAGTCACCATGTAAATATACTCAGAAATGCAATATAATCGCCATGGCAAAATTATCCAACCATGAAAATATAGCGAATTACCATTTTCCTTTCCATTGCAATGTATAAACAGTAATAAAAGATTTACCATGACAGTACTGAAACCATAACAGTATAGCATATCATGGAAATGTAGTGAGCTCATAATTTAATCGAAATGACAATTTCTCTTCTATAATGGTATATCCTCAACACCATTAAAAAGCTTCTACGAAAATAGAGTCATTATGACATTATGATAATCATGATAAAAAAGTAACCATGACAATATAGTTATCTTGGCAATATAGCCACTGTAACATTATAGTCATAACGATAATAGAGTCGCTATGACAATTTTGTCACCATAAAGATATAATTATCATGATAATATCTCGCTTATGACAAAGTATGCAAGAGTTGAATAATGACAATATATCACACATGAAAAGATCACCTAGCCAATATAGCTAAAGTGACGATATATACATTATAGCAATGTAACTAAAATGAAAAGATAGCCAAAATGACGTAATGGTCATAATGACAATACTGCCACTATGAAAATATGTTCTCCATGACACTATAGCTACACTGACAACAAAGCCATATTCACAAAAGAGCAACATTGAAAATACAGCAAACGAGAATATAGCCACCATCATAGTTCAGCCACTATGATAATAATGTCACGATACAAATCATCACCATGTCATTAGTCACCTTGATAAAAAAAACTTACAGTGACTCTATAAATATCATGAAAATATAGCCTCCATGTCAACATGTCTGCCATGATAATCTGGCCATTATGATAATATAATCATGACGGCAATTTATTCACTATAGCAATATAGCCACAATGATCATATAAATGATGTGAAAATACAGTCAAAGAAGCATAAAAGATATATACAAATCATATACACTATGGCAGTATAACTACATGACAATATAGATACAAACAGTCGCTTTTGAATCATAGCAAACATATAGATGTCAGGACAATATAGTCTCTATGACAAAATAGCGACCAAGACAGAATGTACCATTATAATATAGACACCTTGACAGTATAGATCATAAAATAATGTAACAATCATGAAACTGTACCTACCAAAACATTATAGATGTCATGAAATTTTAGTCAACATGACAAAATTATCATAATGAAATATCATCGGCATTACAATATAGTTAAATTAATCATAGACCAATCATGATCAAATAATCAGCAGGTTGACATAAACAATATCACAGTATAAAAACCATGATGGTATAAGTGACATGATGATATGATATCCATACACTTACACTTCTAATACCAAAGAAGCCCCCATGAATATATTGTTATCATGATCATATAATCACAACAATATTGTAGGTAGTGACAAATATATCCTCAACGACAAAATCATAGCAATATAGCCATCAACTTGTTATAGCGACCAAGATAATGTAGCGAGCATTGTATTGAGAATTACAATACAGCCACCGTGGCAATGTCGTCACCATGACAATATATCTACCATGAAAATATAGTAACGTTGATAATGTAGCTGCCATGGCAAAATATTCAAGATAAAAATACCCAAAAGATAGCCACAACAAGAGTTTAGCTGCTAAGACGATATATCACCATGCCAATATCTCTAAAATGTTAGTATAGCCATCGTAGCAATATATCAACATAAAATATACTCATCACAACGATATAGCTAACTTGACAATATACTACTCTAACAATATAGGTAACATTAAAAGACAACCACCTCCTTGAAACATAAAAAAAAAATGACAAATAGCCATCATGGCAATATGGAAACTAAACAATATAGACATTATGGTAATATGGTAACCAAACAATATAGCCAACATGGCAATATGATTACCATAGCAATGTATTCTTAATGGCAATATAGTCACTATGTCCTTATAGTCACGATGACAATACAACTACCATGACAATACAGAAAACATCAAAATACAGTCTCTAAGACAATATTGCCACTAATTCAACAAGTTAAATGACAATATAGATATTATGTCAACACAATCACGATGACAATATACTCAGAAATGTTATATAATCATCATAATAAAATGATCCAACCAAGAAAATATAGTCACCTGCCAATATGGCTTCCATTACAATATATCCACAATAACAAAACATTCACCACGACAGTAGTGAAACCATAACAATATAGCATATCATGACAATGTAGTCACTTGATCATTTAATGAAAAATAAAAATTTCGCTTCTATTATGGTATAACCTCAGGGACAAAATTTTATACACCCTTAAAGAGCTGCCATGAAAATATAGTCACTATGACATAAATATCATGATAAAATAGTGACCATGGCCACTCTGAGATTATAGTCATTATGACATTATAGTCGCTAGTAAAATACTGTCAAAATACTGCATGATTAGAAAATGACAGTATAGCACCTATAAAAAAGATCACCTTGCCACTATAGTCAAGGTGACGTAATATACATCATAGCAACGTAAAGGAAAAGAGATGATAACCAGAACGACGGTATCTTCATAATGACAATATTGCGACTATGAAAATATGTTCCCCACGATTCTCCAGCTTAACTGACAATAAAGCTATCTTCACAAAAAGAGTACCATTGAAAAATTAGCAAACGACTATACAGCCATCAAGACAGTTCAGCCACCATGACAATAATCTCTCGATATAAATCAATCGCCAGGACATTAGCTTCACCTTGATAATGAATGTACAATGAGTACATGAACATCATGAAGATATAGCGTCCATATAAATATATTTGTCGTGAAAATATAGCCTCTATATGAATATCTTTAGATTGACAGTTTCGCCATTCTGATAATATAGTCAAGACGCTAATATATTCACCATAACAATAAAGCCACCATGATCACATAAATGATATGACAATATAGTCAACGCATAAATAAACGCATCTACAATTTATATCCACTCTGAGAATACAGCCACATGAAAATATAGATACTGTGAAAAAATAGTCATTTTTGGATCATAGCAAGCATATAGTGCCCAAGAGAGTATAGAGTCTATGACAAAATAGCGAAGAAGACAGAATTTATCATCACAATGCTGTCACCTTGACAGTATAGCCAATAAAATAGTGGAAAAACCATGAAAATGTAACTACCATAACAATATAGCTTACATGAAAATATAGTTACTATGACAAATTCATTACAATGAAATACAAACGATATCACATTATGGTTTCGATAATCATACACCAATCATGATCATATAAGATAAAACATTCAAAACAAAGCAAGGGTAGCGACAACGCAGGGAGGAATAGCTACAACCTAGCTCTGAAAGACGACAGCAGCTCCGTACACGTCGGTAGCTGGTGCGCGACCGTCAACAGGTGACTACATTGTCTTATGCTATATTGTCATGGTTTCAGTACTTTCGTAGTGAATGCATTATGATGTTAGCTATATTGCACCGGCAGGGTGGATAAATTTTCATGGTAGGATAATTTTGTGATCGCGGTTATATTGTATTTGTGATAATACTGTCATGGTGACTGTGTTCCAGTAATATCTATATTATCATTTAATTTGTTGAAGCGATTGAAATATTGTCGTAGAGACTCTAATGTCATGTTGCCCGTATTGTCATGATGGTTGCATGTCATCTTGACTATATAGTCATGTTCGTTATATTCCAGTTATGATTACATGGTTATGGTAACTATATTGCCATGGTGAGTATATTGATAGGTGACTACATTGCCATGATAGCTATTTTTCATTTTTGTTATACTGTAAGGTGACTGTCTTTTCATATTGAATATATTATCAGATTAGCTATATTGTTAAGTTAGCTATATCATTGTGGTGCTTATTTTCTTTTTCTGGTGGTATATTGCCATGATGCCTATACTAACATTTTGGCGATATTGTCATGGTGATATAGTGTCTTAGCAAATAAACTGTTATTGTGGATATGTTCCATGGGATTTTATTATCATAGTAGCTACATGGTCAATGTTACTATATTTTCATGGTAGCTCCATTATCATGGTGACAATATTGCCATTGTGGCTGTATTGTTATTTTCAATATAATGTCATCCTAACTACATTACCTTGTCGCTATATTTACTAGCTGGCTATATTGCTAAGGTTAATTTTGTCGTTGGGGATATATTTTTTTCTTAACTACAATTTTGTTTTAATCATATGATCATGATAAAAATGATTTCATGGAGGCTTATTTGGTAATGTGAGTTCAAGTATATGGATATCATATTATTGTCACTATACTGTCATGGTTTTTATACTGTGATGGTGTTTATATCAGCCTCCTGATGATATTATCATGATTGATATATGATTATGGTAACTAAATTATAATGGCGATTATATTTCATTGTAACAATTTTGTCATGTTGCCTGCATTTTCATGGTAGCTCTAATGTAATGGCAGGTACATTTTCATAGTTGTTTCATTGTTTTATCGGCTATACTGTCAAGGTGAATATATCTTAATTAAAAATCTTGTCTTGGTAGCTATTTTGTCATGGACACTATATTGTCCTGCAGCCTATATGTTTGCTATGATCCGAAAGAGACTATTTTGTCACAGCATCAATATTGTCAGGTGCTTATATTGCCATAATGAATATAATTTGAAGGCTTCCTTATTGTTGCGTTGACTGTATTGTCATATCACTTATATGATCATGGTTATATTGTTATAGTGAATATATTGCCGTCTTGACTATAATATCATATTGGCTAAATTGTCATGGTAAGTATGTTGACATGGAAGCCTTATTTTCATCATGTTTATATAGTCATTGAATTATATCGTGATATTATTGTCATAGTGGCTGTACTTTCATGGTGGCTATATAGTCGTTTGCTGTATTTTCATTGTTACTCTTTTGTGAAGATTGCCTTATTGTCATTGTAGCTATAGTGTCATGGGGGATATATTTTCATAGCAGCAGTATTGTAATTATGAATATACCGTCATTTTGCCTATCTACTCATATTGGTTATATTGCGAAGATTTACATATCGTCACCTTGGCTATATTGTCAAGGTGATCACTTTATAGTTGCTATATTGTCATTTTTTTGGTCATGCATATTTTATTATAAGCGATACATTATCGTGATAACTCTACTATTAAAGTGACAATATATTGCAATTGTGACAATGTTGACATTATGACTATAACCTCTCAGTGGCTATATTGTTAAGATAACTATACTGTCATGGTGACTATTTCATGATGATGGTTATCATGACAGTTTGACAGCATTTTCATTTTAGCATATTTAATGGTGTTGATTTTGCCCTTGAAGATATATTATAAAAACGAAAATTTCCTTTTTTTTTAAATTATCATATGAATATATTGCCATGATATGCGATATTGTTATAATTTCAGTACTGTCATGTTGAATGTATATAATGTTGGTTAAATTACATTTAAAGTCATAGTGGCAGGGTAACTATATTTTCATGGTTGGATCATTTTGTTATGACGATTTTATTGTATTTGTGAGTATATTCACATGGTTACTGAGTTGCCGTAATTACTATATTGTCCTGGACACTATATATCCTGAAATCTATATTGTCATATCAGTTACATGATCATGGTAGCTTTATTGTCATAGTGAATATCAGCTTTATTGTCTTAGTGAATATCTTGTCGTCGTGACTATATTATCATAATGGCTAAATTGTCATAGGATATATGTTGACATGAGGGCTATATTTTCATGATATTCCTAAAGTCATTGAAAGATTACTATCAAGGTAACTCTAATAGCCTGGCGATTGATGTATACCGTGACATTATTGTCGCTATACGTGCATTGTCATGGTGGCTATATTGTCGTTTCCTGTATTTTCAATGTTACTCCTTTGTGAAGATTGTTTTATTGTCATTGTAGCTATAGTGTCATGGGGAATATATTTCCGTAGTAGCAGTATTGTCATTATGAACATATCGTCATTTTGGCTATCTGCTCATTTTGGTTACATTACGAAGATTTACATATCGTCACCTTGGCTATATTGGCAAGGTGAACTCTTTATAGTTGCTATATTGTCATTTTTTTAAATCATGTATATTTTTTCATGAGTGATACATTATCTTGATAACTATATCATTAAAGTTACAGTATATTGTCATGGTGACTATATTGTCATTATGATTACAATCTCTTAGTGGCTATAATGCTAAGATAACTACATGTGACTACATTTTCATTGTAGCTTATTTAATGGTGTTGATTTACCCTTGGAGATATATCATTTAAAAAACGGATATTTCATTTTGTTTAAATTATGAGGTGAATACATTGTCATGATATGCTATATTGTTATAGCTTCAGTACTGTCATGGTGAATGTATATTATATTGGCTACATTACAATGGAAGCCATAGTGGCAGGATGGCAATATTTTCATAGTTTGATCATTTTGTTATTAGAATTTTATTGTATTTTGAATATATTGTCATGGTGACTGTGTTCCCATAATTTCTATATTGTCATTTGATCTATTAAATTGATGGCAATATTGTCATAGAGACTGTATTATCATGTTGCCTGTATGGTCATCATGGTTGTCTTGTCATCGTGACTATGGTCATGATGGCTATACATTGTCATTAAGATTATATTCTTATGGTAATTATATTGTCATCATGGCTTTTTGTCAGAGTAGCTATAGTATTAAGTTAGCTATCTTATTGTGTTGGGTATTTTTTTTCCTTTTGGTATAGTGCCATGATGGCCATACAAGAATTTTAGAAAGATTAGCATGGTGATATAGTGTTCGCAACCCAACTGTTGTTTTGGAGATTTTTTCATGGGAATACATTATCATGGTGCCTACATTGTCAAGGTTACTGTATTTCATGCAAGCTACATTGTAAAGATGACGATATAGGTATGGCGGGTGTATTGTTATGTTCAATATAACGCCATCCTGGCTACATTATCTTGGTCGCTATATCAACTTGATGGCTATATTCCTACGGTCAATTTCATCGTTGGGGATGTATTTTCTCTTTACCTACAATTTGGTTATTATTATATGATCATGATAATATTGCTATGACGGCTTATTTGGCATCTTATGTATCTGTCTGGATATCATATCATCATGTAACTTAGTCTGTCATGCTTTTAAACGGTGATGGTGCTTATGTGAAAATGCTGATTACATTATCATCATTAATGTATGATTATTGGAACTATATAGCAATGGCAATACCTTTTTTGATCATTTTGGTATATGTTGACTTCTTTTTGATAGTAGTTATATTGGTATGGCAAGTACATTTTCATGGTTCTGACATTGTTTTATGGGCTATACTGTCAAGGCGGCTCTATAGTATTAATAAACTCTGTTTTGGACGCTATTGTCTCCTGGACACTATATACTTTAAAGGCTATATGTTTCTTATGATACGAAAGCGACTATTTTGTCACGGTATCTATATTGTCAGGTGGATATATTGACGTTGTGAACATATTCTGAATGTTTCTTTAATATTGCGTTGATTATATTGTTATATGAGTTATATGGCCATGGTGGCTTTGTTGCTACAGTGAATATATTGTAGTTGTCACTATACTATCATAATGGCTAAATTGTCATGGGAAATATGTTGATATGGATGCTATACTCTCATGGTACTTTTATGGTAATTGTAAAAATTTTTTCAAGTTTACTCTAATACTACAGTGATTGATTTATGTTGTAACATTATTGTTATGGTGGATGTACAATCATGGTGGCTATATTGTCGTTTAATGCGTTTTCAATGTTACTATTTACTGAATATGGCTTTTATGTCAGTGTAGCTATACTTTCATTGGGAACAAATTTTTATAGTGACGCAATTGTCATTATAAAATAAAGTCATTTTGGCTATCTTCTAATTTGGGTTACATTGCTATGTTATATATATCGTCATCTTGGCTATATTGGGAATGCGATTTTTTTCATAGGTGGTATGTTATCATTTTTTAATCGTGCATATTCAGCTATAAGCGATATATTATCATAATACCCATATCATTAAGGTGAAAATATTGGCATGGCGACTATATTATCTTTATGAATGTAATCTTATGATAACAATATAGGTACCCTGATATATAGGCAACATAAAAAGACAATCACCCCCTTATAATATGACAAAAAATAAGAAATAGCCATCATGGCAATATATTCATTTAACAATATAGCCACCATGACAGTATAGTTACCATATCAATATAATCTTAATGGAAATATAACTACCATGACCATATAGACACGATGACAATACAACCACCAAGAGAATACAGGAACCATGACATTACATTATGACAATATTGCCACCAATTCAACAAATCAAATGACAGTAGAGATATTATGGAAACAGTCACCATGACAATATACACACAAGTGGAATATAATCGACATAACAAAATGATTATACTATGAAAATATAGCCACTCTCCCACTATGGCTTCCATTGGAATTTAGCCAACATAATAATACATATACAATGACATTCCTGAAACCATAACAATGTAGCATATCACGACAATGTTGTCCCCTAATGATTTAATCAAAATGAGAATCTCGTTTTATAATGATACATCCTCAAGGGCATACCCAACACCAATATAAAAGCTAAGGTGAAAATGTAGTCACCATGACATTATAACCATCATAATGAAATAGACACTATCACAATAAAGTTACTTTGGCAAGATATCCAACATGATATCATAGTCATAATGACAATATTGTCAAAATACCAAAATATAGTTACCGGAATGTTATAGTTATCATGATAATGTATCACTTACGGCAAAAAATGCATGATTTAAAAAATGAAAACATAGCAACCGTAAAAAAAGATCACCTAGCTAATATAGCCAAGGTGATGATATATATATGATAAACATGCAACCAAAATAAGGAGATGGCCAAAATGACCGTATGTTCATATTGACAATAATTCCACTATGAAAATATATTCTCCTTGACACTATAGGTACACTGACAGTAAAAGCGTAAAATTAAAATACAGCAAACTACAATATAGCCACCATGACAATACAGCAATCTTGACAATAATATCACAATATAACTCAATCACCAGGACAATAGAGTCACCTTGATAGTAATCTTACAATGACTTTATAAATATCATTAAGATATAGCCCCCATGTCAAGATATTTGCTACGACAATTTAGCCATTATGAAAATATACTCACGACGACAATCTATTCACTATGAGAATAAAGCTACCATAATCATATAACTGATATGACAATATAATCAAAGCAAAAATATAGAAACATTCAACTTATATTCACAATAGCAATATAACCATCTGACAATATAGATACTATTAATAGATAGTCGTTTTCGGATCATAGCAAAAATATAGACTCCAGGACAATATAGTCTCTGTGAAAAAGCAGTGACTCAGACAGGATTTTTCGTCATGATATGGTCATAACATTATAGCTGTCATGGAATTGTAGTCAACAAGAAAAAATTATCACAACGAAATAAAACATTACAATATAGTTACCATAATCATACACCAATCATGATTATATAATCAGCAGTTTGATATAAACAAGATAAAACTGTAAAAACCATGACAATTTAAGTGACATGATGAGATGATATCCATTCACTTACACTTACAATACCACATAAGTTTTCATGAAAATATTATCATGATCACATAATCACAACAGTATTGTCACTAATTACAAAATATATCCTGAATGACAAAATTAACCATAACCATATAGCCATCAAGTTGACATAGCGAGCAAGATAATGTAGCCAGGACGGAATTATATTGAATGTAAGAATACAACCACCATGCCAATGTAGCTACCATGAAAATATAGTAACCTTGACTATGTAGTTACCATGATATAATATACAATTGAAAAATATCCACAACAAGAGTTTAGCTGCTAAAACACTATATCGCCATGCCAATATCGCCAAAATGTTATTATTGCCATCATGAAAATATACAGCCTGAAAAGATATATATATATATATATATATATATATATATATATATATATATATATATATATATATATATATATATATATATACCCACTACTCGACAATATAGCTATTCTGACAATATTGCCAACATGAAAGGACAGTCACCTCCTTGTTTTTTAACAAAAATGACAAATAGCCATCATGGCGATATAGTGATTTAACAATACAGCCACTATGGTAATATAGCAACCATAACAATGTGATCTTAGCGACAATGTAGCCAACGTGACTATATAGTCACGATGACAATAAAACCACCGTGACAATACAGATAACATGACAGTACCGTCTCAAAGACAATATTGCCATCAATTTGACAAATTATATGACAATATAGATATCATGGCAACATAGTCACCATATAAATATACTCAGAAATGCAATATAATCGCCATGATAAAATTACCCAACCATGAAAATATAGCCACCTACCATTTTGGTTTCCATTGCAATATACAAACAGTAATAAAAGATTTACAATGACAGTACTGAAACCATAACAGTATAGCATATCATGGCAATGTAGTCAGCTGATAATTTAATCAAAATGATAATTTCCCTTCTATAATGGTATATCCTCAAGGGCAATATGGACACCATTAAAAAAGCTTCTACGAAAATACAGTCATTATGACATTATAAAAAAATCATGATAAAAAAGTCACCATGACAATATAGTTATCTTGGCAATATAGCCACTGTGACATTATAGTCATAATGATAATGTAGTCGCCATGACAATATTGTCACCATAAAAATATAATTATCATGATAATATTCCGCTTATGACAAAGTATGCAAGAGTTAAATAGTGACAATATATCACCTATAAAAAGATCACCTTGCCAATATACCTAAGGTGACGATATATACATTATAGCAATGTAACTAAAATGAAAAGATAGCGAAAATGACGGTATGGTCATAATGACAATACTACCATTATGAAAAGATGTTCCCCATGACACTATAGCTACACTGACAACAAAGCCATATTTACAAAAGAGCAACATTGAAAATACAGCAAACGAGAATATAGCCACCATCATAGTTCAGATACCATGATAATAATGTCACGATACAAATCATCACCATGTCATTAGTCACCTTGATAATAAACTTACAATGACTCTATAAATATCATTAAAATATAGCTTCCATGTCAACATGTCTGCCATGATAATCTGGCCATTATGATAATATAGTCATGACGGCAATTTATTCACTATAGCAATATAGCCACAGTGATCATATAACTGATGTGAAAATACAGTCAAAGAAGAAAAAAAGAAATATACAAATCATATTCACTATGGCAGTATAACTACATGACAATATAGATACTGTGACAAATAGTCGCTTTTGAATCATAGCAAACAT
This sequence comes from Panulirus ornatus, assembly GCF_036320965.1. NCBI lineage: Eukaryota > Metazoa > Arthropoda > Malacostraca > Decapoda > Palinuridae > Panulirus > Panulirus ornatus. Next base: position 4,344,749 of record NC_092278.1, on the reverse strand, counting down.
ATAGCGGCAGGACAACATAGTCTCTATGACAAAATAGCGACCAAGACAGGATGTATCATTATAATATAGACACCTTGACAGTATAGACCATAAAACAATGTAACAATCATGAAACCTGTACCTGCCAAAACATTATAGATGTCATGAAATTTTAGTCAACATGACAAAATTTTCATAATGAAATATCATCGGCATTACAATATACTTACCATAATCATAGACCAATCATGATCATATAATCAGCAGGTTGACATAAACAATATCACAGTATAAAAACCATGACAGTATAAGTGACATGATGATATGATATCCATACACTTACACTTACAATACCAAAGAAGCCGCCATGAATATATTGTTATCATGATCATATAATCACAACAATATTGTAGGTAGTGACGAATATATCCCCAACGACAAAATTAATCATAGCAATATAGCCATCAACTTGTTATAGCGACCAAGATAATGTAGCGAGCATTGTATTGAGAATTACAATACAGCCACCGTGCCAATGTCGTCACCATGACAATATAGCTACCATGAAAATATAGTAACGTTGATAATGTAGCTGCCATGGCAAAATATTCAAGATAGAAAATACCCAAAAGATAGCCACAACAAGAGTTTAGCTGCTAAGACGATATATCACCATGCCAATATCTCTAAAATGTTAGTATAGCTATCGTGGCAATATATCAACAGAAAAAATACTCATCACAACGATATAGCTAACTTGACAATATACTACTCTGACAATATAGGTAACATTAAAAGACAACACCTCCTTGAAATATAAAAAAGAAAATGACAAATAGCCATCAAGGCAATATGGTAACTAAACAATATAGCCATCATGGCAATATGGTAACCAAACAATATAGCCATCATGGCAATAAGATTACCATAGCAATGTATTCTTAATAGCAATATAGTCACCATGTCCTTATAGTCACGATGACAATACAACTACCATGACAATACAGAAAACATCAAAATACAGTCTCTAAGACAATATTGCCACTAATTCAACAAGTCAAATGACAATATAGATATTATGGCAACACAATCACGATGACAATATACTCAGAAATGTTATATAATCGTCATAATAAAATGATACTACCAAGAAAATATAGTCACCCTGCCACTATGGCTTCCATTACAATATAGCCACAATAACAAAACATTCACCACGACAGTACTGAAACCATAACAATATAGCATATCATGGCAATGTAGTCACTTGATCATTTAATGAAAAAGAAAAATTTCGCTTTTATTATGGTATAACCTCAGGGACAAAATTTTATACACCCTTAAAAAGCTGCCATGAAAATACAGTCACTATGACATAAATATCATGATAAAATAGTGACCATGGCAATATAGCCACTCTGAGATTATAGTCATTATGACAATATAGTCGCTATTAAAATACTGTCACCTTAATAATAAAGTTATCAAAATGATATATCGCTTGTGACAAAATATGCATGATTAGAAAATGACAGTATAGCACCTATAAAAAAGATCACCTTGCCACTATAGTCAAGGTGACGTAATATACATCATAGCAACGTAAAGGAAAAGAGATGATAACCAGAACGACGGTATCTTCATAATGACAATACTGCAACTATGAAAATATGTTCCCCACGATTCTCCAGCTTCACTGACAAGAAAGCCATCTTTACAAAAAGAGTACTATTGAAAAAATAGCAAACGACTATACATCCATCAAGACAGTACAGCCACCATGACAATAATCTCTCGATATAAATCAATCGCCAAGACATTAGCGTCACCTTGATAATGAATGTACAATGAGTACATGAACATCATGAAAAGATAGCGTCCATATAAATATATTTGTCGTGAAAATATAGCCTCCATATGAATATCTTTAAAGTGACAGTTTCGCCATTCTGATAATATAGTCAAGACGCTAATATATTCACCATAACAATAAAGCCACCATGATCACATAAATGATATGACAATATAGTCAACGCAAAAATAAACGCATTTATAAATTATATCCACTCTGAGAATACAGCCACATGAAAATGTAAATACTGTGACAAAATAGTCATTTTTGGATCATAGCAAACATATAGCGTCCAAGAGAATATAGTCTCTATGACAAAATAGCGAAGAAGACAGGATTTATCATCACAATACAGTCACCTTGACAGTATAGCCAATAAAATAGTGGAAAAACCATGAAAATGTAACTACCATAACATATAGCTTACATGAAAATATAGTTACTATGACAAATTAATTACAATGAAATACAAACGATATCACATTATGGTTTCGATAATCATACAGCAATCATGATCATATAAGATAAAACCTTCACAAAGCAAGGGTAGCGACAACGCAGGGAGGAATAGCTACAACCTAGCTCTGAAAGACGACAGCAGCTCCGTACACGTCGGTAGCTGGTGCGCGACTGTCATCAGGTGACTACATTGTCATATGCTATATTGTCATGGTTTCAGTACGGTCGTAGTGAATGTATTATTATGTTAGCTATATTGCAGTGGCAGGGTGGCTAAATTTTCATGGTAGGATAATTTTGTTATCGCGATTATATTGTATTTGTGATAATACTGTCAGGGTGACTGTGTTCAGTACTATCTATATTATCATTTGATTTGTTGAAGCGATTGCAATATTGTCGTAGAGACTCTAATGTCATGTTGCCTGTATTGTCATGAATGTTGCATGTCATCTTGACTATATAGTCATGTTGGTTATATTCCAGTTATGATTACATGGTTATGGTAACTATATTGCCATGGTGACTATATTGATAGGTGACTACATTGCCATGATAGCTATTTTTCATTTTTGTTATACTGTAAGGAGGTGACTGTCTTTTCATATTGAATATATTATCAGGGTAGCTATATTGTTAAGTTAGCTATATCATTGTGGTGCTTATTTTCTTTTTCTGGTGGTATATTGCCATGATGCCTATACTAACATTTTGGCGATATTGGCATGGTGATATAGTGTCTTAGAAAATAAACTGTTATTGTGGATATGTTCCATGGGATTTTATTATCATAGTAGCTACATTGTCAATGTTACTATATTTTCATGGTAGCTCCATTATCATGGTGACAATATTGCCATTGTGGCTGTATTGTTATTTTCAATATAATGCCATCCTAACTACATTATCTTGTCGCTTTATTTACTTGCTGGCTATATTGCTATGGTTAATTTTGTCGTTGGGGATATATTTTGTCGTTAACGACAATTTTGTTTTAATCATATGATCATGATAACAATATTTTCATGGCGGCTTATTTGGTAATGTGAGTTCAAGTGTATGGATATCATATTATCATGTCACTATATTGTCATGGTTTTTATACTGTGATAGTGTTTATGTCAGCCTCCTGATGATATTATCATGATTGATATATGATTATGGTAACTAAATTGTAATGGCGATTATATTTCATTGTGACAATTTTTTCATGTTACCTGCATTTTCATGGTAGCTATATTGTTATGGCAGGTACATTTTCATAGTTGTTTCATTGATTTATCGGCTATACTGTCAAGGTGACTATATCTTAATTAAAAATCTTGTCTTGGTCGCTATTTTGTCATGCACACTATATTGTCCTGGAGCCTATTTGTTTGCTATGATTCGAAAGAGACTATTTTGTCACAGCATCAATATTGTCAGGTGCTTATATTGCCATAATGAATATAATTTGAAGGCTTCCTTATTGTTGCGTTGACTGTATTGTCATATCACTTATATGATCATGGTTATATTGTTATAGTGAATATATTGCCGTCTTGACTATATTATTATATTGGCTAAATTGTCATTGTAAGTATGTTGACATGGAAGCCTTATTTTCATGATGTTTATATAGTCAGTGAATTATATCGTGACATTATTGTCATAGTGGCTGTACTTTAATGGTGGCTATATAGTCGTTTGCTGTATTTGCATTGTTACTCTTTTGTGAAGATTGCTTTATTGTCATTGTAGCTATAGTGTCATGGGGGATATATTTTCATAGCAGCAGTATTGTAATTATGAACATAACGTCATTTTGCCTATCTACTCATTTTGGTTATATTGCGAAGATTTACATATCGTCACCTTGGCTATATTGTCAAGGTGATCTCTTTTATAGTTGCTATATTATCATTTTTTTTAGTCATGCATATTTTTTCATAAGCGGTACATTATCGTGATAACTTTACTATTAAGGTGACAGTATATTGTCATTGTGACAATGTTGACATGATGACTATAATCTCTTATTGGCTATATTGCTAAGATAACTATACTGTCATGGTGACTATTTCATGATGATGGTTATAATGACAGTTTGACAGCATTTTCATTGTAGCATATTCAATGGTGTTGATTTTGCCCTTGAAGATATATTATAAAAACGAAAATTTCCTTTTTTTTTAAATTATCATGTGAATATATTGCCATGATATGCGATATTCTTATAGTTTCAATAATGTCATGTTGAATGTATATAATGTTGGTTACATTATAATTAAAGTCATAGTGGCAGGGTAACTATATTTTCATGGTTGGATCATTTTGTTATGACGATTTTATTGTATTTGTGAGTATATTCTCATGGTTACTGTGTTGCCGTAATTTCTATATTGTCCTGGACACTACCTATCCTGATATCTATATTGTCATATCATTTATATGATCATGGTAGCTTTATTGTCATAGTGAATATCAGCTTTACTGTCTTAGTGAATATCTTGTCGTCGTGACTATATTATCATAATGGCTAAATTGTCATAGGATATAGGTTGACATGAGGGCTATATTTTCATGATATTCCTAAAGTCATTGAAATATTACTATCAAGGTAACTCTAATAGCCTGGCTATTGATGTATACCGTGACATTATTGTCACTATAGCTGCATTGTCATGGTGGCTATATTGTCGTTTCCTGTATTTTCAATGTTACTCCTTTGTGAAGATTGCTTTATTGTCATTGTAGCTAAAGTGTCATGGGGAATATATTTTCGTAGTAGCAGTATTGTCATTATGAACATATCGTCATTTTGGCTACCTGCTCATTTTGGTTACATTGCGAAGATTTACATATCGTCACCTTGGCTATATTGGCAAGGTGATCTCTTTATAGTTGCTATATTGTCATTTTTTTTAATCATGTATATTTTTTCATGAGTGATACATTATCTTGATAGCTATATCATTAATGTTACAGTATATTGTCATAGTGACTATATTGTCATTATGACTACAATCTCTTAGTGGCTATATTGCTAAGATAACTACATGTGACTACATTTTCATTGTAGCTTATTTAATGGTGTTGATTTACCGTTGGAGATATATCATTATAAAAACGGATATTTCATTTTGTTTAAATTAGGAGGTGAATACATTGTCATGATATGCTATATTGTTATAGTTTCAGTACTGTCATGGTGAATGTATATTATATTGGCTACATTACAATGGAAGCCATAGTGGCAGGGTGGCTATATTTTCATGGTTTGATCATTTTGTTATTAGAATTTTATTGTATTTGAATATATTGTCATGGTGACTGTGTTCCCATAATTTCTATATTGTCATTTGATTTATTAAGTTGATGGCAATATTCTCATAAAGACTGTATTGTCATGTTGCCTGTATGGTCATCATGGTTGTCTTGTCATCGTGACTCTATGGTCATGATGGCTATACTGTCATTAAGATTACATTCTTATTGTAACTATATTGCCATCATGGCTTTTTGTCAGAGTAGCTATAGTGTTAAGTTAGCTATCTTATTGTGGTGGGTATTTTTTTTCCTTTTGGTATGTTGCCATGATGGCCATACAAGAATTCTTGAAAGATTAGCATGGTGATATAGTGTTCGCAGCCCAACTGTTGTTTTGGACATTTTTTCATGGGAATACATTATCATGGTACCTACATTGTCAAGGTTACTATATTTCATGCAAGCTACATTGTAAAGATAACGATATTGGCATGGCGGGTGTATTGTTATGTTCAATATAACGCCATCCTGGCTACATTATCTTGGTCGCTATATCAACTTGATGGCTATATTGCTACGGTCAATTTCATCGTTGGGGATGTATTTTGTCTTTACCTACAATTTGGTTGTGATTTTATGATCATGATAATATTGCTATGACGGCTTATTTGGCATCTTGTGTGTATCTGTCTGGATATCATATCATCATTTAACTTAGTCTGTCATGCTTTTAAACGCTGATGGTGCTTATGTGAAAATGCTGATTACATTATCATCATTAATGTACGATTATTGTAACTATATAGCAATGGCAATATCTTTTTTGATCATTTTGGTATGTTGAATTTGACATTGTTTTATGGGCTATATTATCAAGGCGGCTCTATAGTATTGATAAATTATGTTTTGGACGCTATTGTCTCCTGGACACTATATACTTTAGAAGCTATATGTTTCCTATCATCCGAGAGCGACTATTTTGTCACTGTATCTATAGTGTCAGGTGGCTATATTGACGTTGTGAACATATTGTGAATGTTTCTTTAATGTTGCGTTGACTATATTGTTATATCAGTTATTTGGCTATGGTGGATTTGTTGTTATAGTGAATATATTGTAGTTGTGACTATACTATCATTATGGCTAAATTGTCATGGGAAATATGTTGATCTGGATGCTATATTCTCATGGTACTTTTATGGTAATTGTAAAAAAAATTTTCAAGTTTACTCTAATATCACAGTGATTGATTTATGTTGTAACATTATTGTTACGGTGGCTATATAATCAAGGCGGCCATATTGTCGTTTTATGCGTTTTCAATGTTACTATTTAGTGAATATAGCTTTAATATCAGTGTAGCTATACTTTCATTGGGAACAAATTTTCATAGTGACGCAATTGTCATTATAAAATAAAGTCATTTTGGCTATCTTCTAATTTGGGTTACATTGCTATGTTATATATATCGTCACCTTGGCTATATTGGGAATGTGATTTTTTTCATAGGTGGTATATTGTCATTTTTTAATCGTGCATATTCTGTTATAAGCGATATATTATCATAATACCCATATCATTAAGTTGAAAATATTGGCATGGCGACTATATTGTCTTTATGAATGTAATCTTATGATAACAATATAGGTACCCTGATATATAGGCAACATTAAAAGACAATCACCCCCTTGTAATATGACAAACAATAAGAAATAGCCATCATGGCAATATATTCATTTAACAATATAGCCAACATGACAATATAGTTACCATATCAATATAATCTTAACGGAAATATGACTACCATGATCGTATACACACGATGACCATACAACCACCAAGAGAATACAGGAACCATGACATTACATTATGACAATATAGCCACATATTCAACAAATCAAATAACAGTATAGATATCATGACAACAGTCACCATGACAATATACACACAAGTGGAATATAATCGACATAAAAAAGTGATTATGTTATGAAAATATAGCCACTCTGCCACTATGGCTTCCATTGGAATATAGCCAACATAATAATACATATACAATGACATTCCTGAAACCATAACAATATAGCATATCACGACAATGTAGTCCCCTCAGGATTTAATGAAAATGAGAAACTCGTTTTATAATGATACATCCTCAAGGGCAAACCCAACACCAATATAAAAGCTACCGTGAAAATGTAGTCACCATGACATTATAACCATCATGATGAAATAGACACCATGACAATAAAGTTACTTTGGCAAGATATCCAATATGATATCATTGTCATAATAACAATATAGTCAAAATGCCAATATATAGTTACCGGAATGTTATAGTTATCATGATAATGTATCACGTACGACAAAAAATGCATGATTTAAAAAATGAAAATATAGCTACCGTAAATAAACATCACCTTGCTAATATAGCAAAGGTGATGATATATATATATATGATAAATATGCAACCAAAATAAGGAGATGGCTAAAATGACAGTATGTTCATAATGACAAGAATTCCACTATGAAAATATATTCTCCACCTCACTATAGGTACTCTGACAGTTTAAGCTATCTTCACAAAAGCGTAGAATTAAATACAGCAAACTACAATATAGCTACCATGACCATACAGCCATCTTGACAAAAATATCACGATATAACTCAATCACCAGGACTATAGAGTCACCTTGACAGTAATCTTACAATGACTTTATAAATATCCTGAAAATATAGCCCCCATGTCAAGATATTTGCTATGACAATTTAGCCATTATGAAAATATAGTCACGACGAAAATCTATTCACTATGACAATAAAGCTACCATAATCATATAACTGATATGACAATATAATCAAAGGAAAAATATAGGAACATTCAACTTATATTCACAATGGCAATATAACCACCTGACAATATAGATACTGTTAATAGATAGTCGTTTTCGGATCATAGCAAAAATATAGACTTCAGGACAATATAGTCTCTGTGAAAAAGCAGTGACTCAGACAGGATTTATCGTCATGATATGGTCATAACATTATAGCTATCATGGAATTGTAGTCAACATGACAAAATTATCACAATGAAATAAAACGACATTACAATATAGTTACCATAATCATACACCAATCATGATTATATAATCAGCAGGTTGATATAAACAAGATAATATTGTAAAAACCATGACAATTTAAGTGACATGATGAGATGATATCCATTCACTTACTCTTACAATACTACATAAGTTTTCATGAAAATATTATCATGATCATATAATCACAACAGTATTGTCACTAATTACAAAATATATCCCGAAAGACAAAATTAACCATAACAATATAGCCATCAAGTTGATATAGCGACCAAGATAATGTAGCCAGGACGGCATTATATTGAAAGTAAGAATAAAACCACCATGCCAATGTAGCTACCATGAAAATATAGTAACCTTGACTATGTAGCTACCATGATAAAATATACAATTGAAAAATATCCACAACAAGAGTTGAGCTGCTAAAACACTATATCGCCATGCTAATATCGCCAAAATGTTATTATTGCTATCATGATAATATACCGCCTGAAAAGAAATATATATACCCATTACTCGACAATATAGCTATTCTGACAATATTGCCAGCATGAAAAAACAATCACCTCCTTGTTATTTAACAAAAATGACAAATAGCCATCATGGCGATATAGTGATTTAACAATACAGCCACTATGGTAATATAGTTACCATAACAATATTATCTTAACGACAATGTAGCCAACATGACTATATAGTCACGTTGACAATACAACCACCGTGACAATACAGATAACATGACAGTACCGTCTCTATGACAATATTGCCATCAATTTGACAAATTATAGGACAATATAGATATCATGGCAACATACTCACCATGTAAATATACTCAAAAATGCAATATAATCGCCATGGCAAAATTATCCAACCATGAAAATATAGCTACCTACCATTTTGCTTTCCATTGCAATGTAGAAACAGTAATAAAAGATTTACCATGACAGTACTGAAACCATAACAGTATAGCATATCATGGCAATTTAGTCAGCTGATAATTTAATCAAAATGACAATTTCTCTTCTATAATGGTATATCCTCAACACCATTAAAAAAGATTCTACGAAAATACAGTCATTATGACATTATGATAATCATGATAAAAAAGTAACCATGACAATATAGTTATCTTGGCAATATAGCCACTGTGACATTATAGTCATAACGATAATAGAGTCGCTATGACAATATTGTCACCATAGAAATATAATTATCATGATAATATTTCAAAGTATGCAAGTATGCAAGTATGCAAGAGTTAAATAATGACAATATATCACATATAAAAAGATCACCTAGCCAATATAGCTAAGGGGACGATATATACATTATAGCAATGTAACTAAAATGAAAAGATAGCCAAAATGACGGTATGGTCATAATGACAATACTGCCACTATGAAAATATGTTCCCCATGACACTATAGCTACACTGACAACAAAGCCATATTCACAAAAGAGCAACATTGAAAATACAGCAAACGAGAATATAGCCAGCATCATAGTTCAGCCACCATGATAATAATGTCACGATACAAATAATACCATTTGGCATTAGTCACCTTGATAAAAAACTTACAATGACTCTATAAATATCATGAAAATATAGCCTCCATGTCAACATGTCTGCCATGATAATCTGGCCATCATGATAATATAATCATGACGGCAATTTATTCACTATAGCAATATAGCCACAGTGATCATATAAATGACGTGAAAATACAGTCAAAGAAGCATAAAATATATATACAAATCATATTCACTATGGCAGTATAACTACATGACAATATAGATACTGTGACAACCAGTCGCTTTTGAATCATAGCAAACATATAGCCGGCAGGACAATATAGTCTCTATGACAAAATAGCGACCAAGACAGGATGTACCATTATAATATAGACACCTTGACAGTATAGATCATAAAATAATGTAACAATCATGAAACTGTACCTACCAAACATTATAGATGTCTTGAAATTTTCGTCAACATGACAAATTTATAATGAAATATCATCGGCATTACAATATAGTTACCAGAATCATAGACCAATCATGATCAAATAATCAGCAGGATGACATAAACAATATCACAGTATAAAAACCATGACAGTATAAGTGACATGATGATATGATATCCATACACTTACACTTACAATACCAAAGAAGCCGCCATGAATATATTGTTATCATGATCATATAATCACAACAATATTGTAGGTAGTGACAAATATATCCCCAACGACAAAATTATTCATAGCAATATAGCCATCAACTTGTTATAGCAACCAAGATAATGTAGTGAGCATTTTATTGAGAATTACAATACAGCCACCGTGCCAATGTCGTCACCATGACAATATAGCTACCATGAAAATATAGTAACGTTGATAATGTAGCTGCCATGGCAAAATATTCAAGATAGAAAATACCCAAAAGATAGCCACAACAAGAGTTTAGCTGCTAAGACGATATATCACCATGCCAATATCTCTAAAATGTTAGTATAGCTATCGTGGCAATATATCAACAGAAAAAATACTCATCACAACGATATAGCTAACTTGACAATATACTACTCTGACAATATAGGTAACATTAAAAGACAGCCACATTCTTGAAATATAAAAAAAAAGAATGACAAGTAACCATCATGGCAATATGGTAACTAAACAATATAGCCATCATGGCAATATGGTAACCAAACAATATAGCCATCATGGCAGTATGATTACCATAGCAATGTATTCTTAATGGCAATATAGTCACCATGTCCTTATAGTCACGATGACAATACAACTACCATGACAATACAGAAAACATCAAAATACAGTCTCTAAGACAATATTGCCACTAATTCAACAAGTTAAATGACAATATAGATATTATGGCAACACAATCACGATGACAATATACTCAGAAATGTTATATAATCATCATAATAAAATGATCCTACCAAGAAAATATAGTCACCTGCCAATATGGCTTCCATTACAATATAGCCACAATAACAAAACATTCACCACGACAGTACTGAAACCATAACAATATAGCATATCATGACGATGTAGTCACTTGATCATTTAATGAAAAAGAAAAATTTCGCTTCTATTATGGTATAACCTCAGGGACAAAATTTTATATACGCTTAAAAAGCTGCCATGAAAATATAGTCACTATGACATATATATCATGATAAAATAGTGACCATGGCAATATAGCCACTCTGAGATTATAGTCATTATGACAATATAATCGCTATTAAAATACTGTCACCTTAATAATAAAGTTATCAAAATGATATATCGCTTGTGACAAAATATGCATGATTAGAAAATGACAGTATAGCACCTATAAAAAAGATCACCTTGCCACTATAGTCAAGGTGACGATATATACATCATAGCAACATAAAGGAAAAGAGATGATAACCAGAACGACGGTATCTTCATAATGACAATACTGCAACTATGAAAATATGTTCCCCACGATTATCCAGCTTCACTGACAATAAAGCCATCTTCACAAAAAGAGTACTATTGAAAAAAATAGCAAACGACTATACAGCCATCAAGACAGTACATCCACCATGACAATAATCTCTCGATATAAATCAATCGCCAGGACATTACCGTCACCTTGATAATGAATATACAATGAGTACATGAACATCATGAAAATATAGCGTCCATATAAATATATTTGTCGTGAAAATATAGCCTCCATATGAATATCTTTAAAGTGACAGTTTCGCCATTCTGATAATATAGTCAAGACGCTAATATATTCACCATAACAATAAAGCCACCATGATCACATAAATGATATGGGAATATAGTCATCGCCAAAATAAACGCGTTTATAAATTATATCCACTCTGAGAATAAAGTCACATGAAAATATAGATACTGTGACAAAATAGTCATTTTTGGATCATAGCAAACATATAGCGTCCAAGAGAATATAGTCTCAACGACAAAATAGCGAAGAAGACAGGATTTATCATCACAATACAGTCACCTGGACACTATAGCCAATAAAACAGTGGAACAACCATGAAAATGTAACTACCATAACAATATAGCTTACATGAAAATATAGTTACTACAACAAATTCATTACAATGAAATACAAAAGACATCACATTATGGTTTCGATAATCATACACCAATCATGATCGTATAAGATAAAACCTTCAAAACAAAGCAAGGGTAGCGACAACGCAGGGAGGAATAACTAAAACCTAGCTCTGAAAGACGACAGCAGCTCCGTACACGTCATTAGCTGGTGCGCGACTGTCATCAGGTGACTACATTGTCATATGCTATATTGTCATGGTTTCAGTACTGTCGTAGTGAATGTATTATTATGTTAGCTATATTGCAGTGGCAGGGTGGCTAAATTTTCATGGTAGGATAATTTTGTTATCGCGATTATATTGTATTTGTGATAATACTGTTATGGTGACTGTGTTCCAGTAATATCTATATTATCATTTAATTTGTTGAAGCGATTGCAATATTGTCGTAGAGACTCTAATGTCATGTTGCCTGTATTGTCATGGTGGTTGCATGTCATTTTGACTATATAGTCATGTTGGTTATATTCCAGTTATGATTACATGGTTATGGTAACTATATTGCCATGGTGACTATGGTGATAGGTGACTACATTGCCATGATAGCTATTTTTCATTTTTGTTATACTGTTAGGAGGTGACTGTCTTTTCATATTGAACATATTATCAGGGTAGCTATATTGTTAAGTTAGCTATATCATTGTGGTGCTTATTTCCTTTTTCTGGTGGTATATTGCCATGATGCCTAGACTAACATTTTGGCGATATTGGCATGGTGATATAGTGTCTTAGCAAATAAACTTTTATTGTGGATATGTTCCATGGGATTTTATTATCATAGTAGCTACATTGTCAATGTTACTATATTTTCATGGTAGCTCCATTGTCATGGTGACGATATTGCCATTGTGGCTGTATTGTTATTTTCAATATAATGCCATCCTAACTACATTATCTTGTCGCTATATTTACTTGCTGGCTATTTTGCTATGGTTAATTTTGTCGTTAGGGATATATTTGGCATTAACTACAATTTTGTTTTAATCATATGATCATGATAACAATATTTTCATGGCGGCTTATTTGGTAATGTGAGTTCAAGTGTATGGATATCATATTATCATGTCACTATATTGTCATGGTTTTTATACGGTGATGGTGTTTATATCAGCGTCCTGATGATATTATCATGATTGATATATGATTATGGTAACTAAATTGTAATGGCGATTATATTTCTTTGTGACAGTTTTGTCATGTTGCCTGCATTTTCATGGTAGCTATATTGTTATGGCAGGTACATTTTCATAGTTGTTTCATTGTTTTATCGGCTATACTGTCAAGGTGACTATATCTTAATTAAAAATCTTGTCCTGGTCGCTATTTTGTCATGCACATTATATTGTCCTGGAGCCTATATGTTTGCTATGATCCGAAAGAGACTATTTTGTCACAGCATCAATATTGTTAGGTGCTTATATTGCCATAATGAATATAATTTGAAGTCTTCCTTATTGTTGCGTTGACTGTATTGTCATATCACTTATATGATCATGGCTATATTGTTATAGTGAATATATTGCCATCTTGACTATATTATCATATTGGCTAAATTGTCATGGTAAGTATGTTGACATGGAAGCCTTATTTTCATGATGTTTATATAGTCAGTGAATTATATCGTGACATTATTGTCATAGTGGCTGTACTTTCATGGTGGCTATATAGTCGTTTGCTGTATTTTCATTGTTACTCTTTTGTGAAGATTGCTTTATTTTCATTGTAGCTATAGTGTCATGGGGGATATATTTTCATAGCAGCAGTATTGTAATTATGAACATACCGTCATTTTGCCTATCTACACATTTTGGTTATATTGCGAAGATTTACATATCGTCACCATGGCTATATTGTCAAAGTGATCTCTTTTATAGTTGCTATATTGTCATTTTTTTTAGTCGTGCATATTTTTCCATGAGCGATACATTATCGTGATACCTTTACTATTAAGGTGACAATATATTGTCATTGTGACAATGTTGACATTATGACTATAATCACTTTGTGGCTATATTGCTAAGATAACTATTCCGTCATATTGACTATTTCATGATGATGGTTATAATGACAGTTTGACAGCGTTTTCATTGTAGCATATTTAATGGTGTTGATTTTGCCCTTGAAGATATATCATAAAAACGAAAATATCCTTTTTTTTTAAATTATCATATGAATATATTGCCATGATATGCGATATTGTTATAGTTTCAGTACTGCCATGTTCAATGTATATTATGTTGGTTACATTACAATTAAAGTCATAGTGGCAGTGTAACTATATTTTCACGGTCGGATCATTTTGTTATGACGACTTTATTGTATATGTGAGTATATTCTCATGGTTACTGTGTTGCCGTAATTTCTATATTGTCCTGGACACTACCTATCCTGAAATCTATATTGTCATATCAGTTATATGATCATGGTAGCTTTATTGTCATAGTGAATATCAGCTTTATTGTCTTAGTGAATATCTTGTCGTCGTGACTATATTATCATAATAGCTTAATTATCATAGGATATATGTTGACATGAGGGCTATATTTTCGTGATATTCCTAAAGTCATTGAAAGATTACTATCAAGGTGACTCTAATAGCCCGGCGATTGATGTATACCGCGACATTATTGTCACGATAGCGGCATTGTTATGGTGGCTATATTGCCGTTTCCTGTATTTTCAATGTTACTCCTTTGTGAAGATTGCTTTATTGTCATTGTAGCTATAGTGTCATGGGGAATATATTTTCGTAGTAGCAGTATTTTCATTATGAACATATCGTCATTTTGGCTACCTGCTCATTTTGGTTACATTGCGAAGATTTACATATCGTCACCTTGGATATATTGGCGAGGTGATCTCTTTATAGTTGCTATATTGTCATTTTTTTTAATCATGTATATTTTTTTATGAGTGATACATTATCTTGATAACTATATCATTAAAGTGACAGTATATTGTCATGGTGACTATACTGTCATTATGACTACAATATCTTAGTGGCTATATTGCTAAGATAACTACATGTGACTACATTTTCATTGTAACTTATTCAATGGTGTTGATTTACCTTTGGAGATATATCATTATAAAAAGGGATATATCATTTTGTTTAAATTATGAGGTGAACACATTGTCATGATATGCTATATTGTTATAGTTTCAGTACTGTCATGGTGAATGTATATTATATTGGCTACATTACAATGGAAGCCATAGTGGCAGGGTGGCTATATTTTCATGGTTTGATCATTTTGTTATTAGAATTTTATTGTATTTTTGAATATATTGTCATGGAGAATGTGTTGCCATAATTTCTATATTGTCATTTGATTTATTAAATTGATGGCAATATTGTCATAGAGACTGTATTGTCATGTTGCCTGTATGGTCATCATGGTTGTCTTGTCATCGTGACTCTATGGTCATGATGGCTATACTGTCATTAAGATTACATTCTTATTGTAACTATATTGCCAACATGGCTTTTTGTCAGAGTAGCTATAGTGTTAAGTTAGCTATCTTATTGTGGTGGGTATTTTTTTTCCTTTTGGTATATTGCCATGATGGCTATACTAGAATTTTGGCAAGATTAGTATGGTGATATAGTGTTCGCAGCCCAACTGTTGTTTTGGAGATTTTTTCATTGGAATACATTATCATGGTACCTACATTGTCAAGGTTATTATATTTCATGCAAGCTACATTGTAAAGATGACGATATTGGCATGGCGGGTGTATTGTTATGTTCAATATAACGCCATCCTGGCTACATTATCTTGGTCGCTATATCAACTTGATGGCTATATTGCTACGGTCAATTTCATCGTTGGGGATGTATTTTCTCTTTACCTACAATTTGGTTGTGATTATATGATCATGATAATATTTCTATGACGGCTTATTTGGCATCTGGAGTGTATCTGTCTGGATATCATATCATCATGTAACTTAGTCTGTCATGCTTTTAAACGGTGATGGTGCTTATGTGAAAATGCTGATTACATTATCATCAATAATGTATGATTATTGTAACTATATAGGAATGGCAATATCTTTTTTGATCATTTTGGTATGTTGACTTCATTTTGATAGTAGTTATATTGGTATGGCAGAAACATTTTCATGGTTCTGACATTGTTTTATGGGCTCTACTGTCAAGGCGGCTCTATAGTATTGATAAATTCTGTTTTGAACGCTATTGTCTCCTGGACACTATATACTTTAGAGGCTATATGTTTCTTATGATCCGAAAGCGACTATTTGGTCACGGTATCTATATTGTCAGTTGGCTATACTGACGTTGTGAACATATTCTTAATGTTTCTTTAATGTTGCGTTGACTATATTGTTATATCGGTTATATGGCCATGGTGGCTTTGTTGTTATAGTGAATATATTGTCGTTGTGACTATACTATCATAATTGCTAAATTGTCATGGGAAATATGTTCATATGGATGCTATATTCTCATGATACTTTTATGGTAATTGTAAAAAAATTTTCAAGTTTACTCTAATATCACAGTGATTGATTTATGTTGTAACATTATTGTTATTGTGGCAGTACAATCATGGTGGCTATATTGTCCTTTGATGCGTTTTCAATGTTACTATTTAGCGAATATGGCTTTAATGTCAGTGTAGCTATACTTTCATTGGGAACAAATTTTCATAGTGACGCAACTGTCATTATGAAATAAAGTCATTTTGCCTATCTTCTAATTTGGGTTACATTGCTATGTTATATATATCGTCACCTTGGCTATATTCGGAATGTGATTTTGTTTATAGGTGGTATAATGTCATTTTTTAATCCTGCATATTCTGTTATAAGCGATATATTATCATAATACCCATATCATTAAGGTGAAAATATTGGCATGGCGACTATATTGTCTTTTTGACTGTAATCTTATGATAACAATATAGGTACCCTGATATATAGGCAACATGAAAAGACAATCACCCCCTTGTAATATGACAAAAAATAACAAATAGCCATCATGGCAATATATTCATTTAACAATATAGCCACCATGACAATATAGTCACCATATCAATATAATCTTAATGGAAATATAACTACCATGACCGTATAGACACGATGACAATACAACCACCAAGAGAAAACAGGAACCATGACATTACATTATGACAATATAGCCACCAATTCAACAAATCAAATGACAGTATAGATATTATGGCAACAGTCACCATGACAATATACACACAAGTGGAATATAATCGACATAAGAAAATGATTATATCATGAAAATATAGCCACTCTGCCACTATGGCTTCCATTGGAATTTACCCAACATAATAATACATATACAATGACATTCCTGAAACCATAACAATATAGCATATCACGACAATGTAGTCCCCTCATGATTTAATCAAAATGAGAATCTCGTTTTATAATGATACATCTTCACGGGTAAACCCAACACCAATATAAAAGCTACCGTGAAAATGTAGTCAGCATGACATTATAACCATCATGATGAAATAGACACCATGACATTAAAGTTTACTTTGGCAAGATACCCAACATGATATCATTGTCATAATAACAATATAGTCAAAATGCCAATATATAGTTACCGAAATGTTATAGTTATCATGATAATGTATCACTTACGACAAAAAATGCATGATTTAAAAAATGAAAATATAGCAACCGTAAAAAAAGATCACCTTGCCAATATAGCCAAGGTGATGATATATATATAGTAAATATGCAACCTAAATAAGAAGATGGCCAAAATGACAGTATGTTCATAATGACAATAATTCCACTATGAAAATATATTCTCCATGACACTATAGGTACACTGACAGTTTAAGCTATCTTCACAAAAGCGTAGAATTAAAATACAGCAAACTACAATATACCCACCATGACAATACAGCCATCTTGACAATAATATCACGATATAACTCAATCACCAGGACAATAGAGTTACCTTGACAGTAATCTTACAATGACTTATAAATATCATAAAAATATAGCCCCCATGTCAAGATATTTGCTACGACACTTTAGCCATTATGAAAATATAGTCACGACGACAATCTATTCACTATGACAATAAAGCTACCATAATCATATAACTGATATGACAATATAATAAAAGCAAAAATATAGAAACATTCAACTTATATTCACAATGTCAATATAACCACCTGACAATATAGATACTGTTAACAGATAGTCGTTTTCGGATCATAGCAAAAATATAGACTCCAGGACAATATAGTCTCTGTGAAAAAACAGTGACTCAGACAGGATTTATAGTCATGATATGGTTATAACATTATAGCTGTCATGGAATTGTAGTCAACATGAAAAAATTATCACAATGAAATAAAACGACATTACAATACAGTTACCATAATCATACACCAATCATGATTATATAATCAGCAGGTTGACATAAACAAGATAATAGTGTAAAAACCATGACAATTTAAGTGACATGATGAGATGATATCCATTCACTTACACTTACAATACCACATACGTTTTCATGAAAATATTATCATGATCATATAATCACAACAGTATTGTCACTAATTACAAAATATATACCGAAAGACAAAATTAACCATTACAATATAGCCATCAAGTTGATATAGCGACCAAGATAATGTAGCTAGGACGGCATTTTATTAAAAGTAAGAATACAACCACCATGCCAATGTAGCTACCATGAAAATATAGTAACCTTGACTATGTAGCTACCATGATAAATTTATACAATTGAAAAATATCCACAACAAGAGTTTAGCTGCTAAAACACTATATCGCCATGCCAATATCGCCAAAATGTTATTATTGTCATCATGATAATATACCTCCTGAAAAGAAATATATATACCCACTACTCGATAATCTAGCTATTCTAACAATATTGCCAACATGAAAAGACAGTCACCTCCTTGTTATTTAACAAAAATGACAAATAGCCATCATGGCAATATAGTGATTTAACAATACAGCCACTATGGTAATATAGTTACCATAACAATGTGATCTTAGCGACAATGTAGCCAACATGACTATATAGTCACCTTGACAACGCAACCACCGTGACAATACAGATAACATGACAGTACCGTCTCTAAGACAATATTGCCATCAATTTGACAAATTATATGACAATATAGATATCATGGCAACATAGTCACCATGTAAATATACTCAGAAATGCAATATAATCGCCATGATAAAATTATCCTACCATGAAAATATAGCTACCTACCATTTTGGTTTCCATTGCAATGTAGAAACAGTAATAAAAGATTTACCATGACAGTACTGAAACCATAACAGTATAGCATATCATGGCAATGTAGTCAGCTGATAATTTAATCAAAATGACAATTTCTCTTCTATAATGGTATATCCTCAAGGGCAATATGAACACCATTAACAAAGCTTCTACGAAAATACAGACATGATGACATTATAAGAATCATGATAAAAAAGTCACCATGACAATATAGTTATCTTGGCAATATAGCCACTGTGACAATATAGTCATAATGATAATATAGTCGCTATGACAATATTGTCACCATAAAAATATAATTATCATGATAATATTTCGCTTAAGACAAAGTATGCAAGAGTTAAATAATGACAATATACCACCTATAAAAAGATCACCTTGCCAATATAGGTAAAGTGACGATATATACATTATAGCAATGTAACTAAAATGAAGAGATAGCCAAAATGACGTTATGGTCATAATGACAATACTGCCACTATGAAAATATGTTCCCCATGACACTATAGCTACACTGACAACAAAGCCATATTCACAAAAGAGCAACATTGAAAATACAGCAAACGAGAATATAGCGACTATCATAGTTCAGCCACCATGATAATAATGTCACGATACAAATCATCACCAAGTCATTAGTCACCTTGATAATAAACTTACAATGACTCTATAAATATAATGAAAATATAGCCTCCATGTCAACATGTCTACCATGATAATCTGGTCATTATGATACTATAGTCATGACGGCAATTTATTCACTATAGCAATATAGCCACAGTGATCATATAACTGATGTGAAAATACAGTCAAAGAAGCAGAAAAGAAATATACAAATCATATTCACTATGGCAATATAACTACATGACAATATAGATACTGTGACAAATAGTCGCTTTTGAATCATAGCAAGCATATAGCCGGCAGGACAACATAGTCTCTATGACAAAGTAGCGACCAAGACAGGATGTATCATTATAATATAGACACCTTGACAGTATAGACCATAAAACAATGTAACAATCATGAAACTGTACCTGCCAAAACATTATAGATGTCATGAAATTTTAGTCAACATGACAAAATTATCGTAATGAAATATCATCGGCCTTACAATATAGTTACCATAATCATAGACCAATCATGATCACATAATCAGCAGGTTAACATAAACAATATCACAGTATAAAAACCATGACAGTATAAATGACATGTTGATATGATATCCATACACTTACAATACCAAAGAAGCCGCCATGAATATATTGTTATCATGATCATATAATCACAACAAAATTGTAGGTAGTGACAAATATATCCCCAACGACAAAATTAATAATAGCAATATAGCCATCAACTTGTTATAGCGACCAAGATAATGTAGCGAGCATTGTATTGAGAATTACAATACAGCCACCGTGCCAATGTCGTCACCATGACAATATAGCTACCATGAAAATATAGTAACGTTGATAATGTAGCTGCCATGGCAAAATATTCAAGATAGAAAATACCCAAAAGATAGCCACAACAAGAGTTTAGCTGCTAAGACGATATATCATCATGCCAATATCTCTAAAATGTTAGTATAGCCATCATGGCAATATATCAACAGAAAAAATACTCATCACAATGATATAGCTAACTTGACAATATACTACTCTGACAATATAGGTAACATTAAAAGACAGCCACATTCTTGAAATATAAAAAAAAAGAATGACAAGTAACCATCATGGCAATATGGTAACTAAACAATATAGCCATCATGGCAATATGGTAACCAAACAATATAGCCATAATGGCAGTATGATTACCATAGCAATGTATTCTTAATGGCAATATAGTCACCATGTCCTTATAGTCACGATGACAATACAACTACTATGACAATATAGAAAACATCAAAATACAGTCTCTAAGACAATATTGCCACTAATTCAACAAGTTAAATGACAATATAGATATTATGGCAGCACAATCACGATGTAAATATACTCAGAAATGTTATATAATCGTCATAATAAAATGATCCTACCATGAAAATATAGTCACCCTGCCACTATGGCTTCCATTACAATATAGCCACAATAACAAAACATTCACGTCGACAGTACTGAAACCATAACAATATAGCATATCATGACAATGTAGTCACTTGATCATTTAATGAAAAAGAAAAATCTCGCTTCTATTATGGTATAACCTCAGGGACAAAATTTTCTACACCCTTTAAAAGCTGGCATGAAAATACAGTCACTATGACATAAATATCATGATAAAATAGTGACCATGGCAATATAGCCACTCTGAGATTATTGTTATTATGACAATATAGTCGCTATTAAAATACTGTCACCTTAATAATAAAGTTATCAAAATGATATATCGCTTGTGACAAAATATGCATTATTAAAAATTGACAGTATAGCACCTATATAAAAGATCACCTTGCCACTATAGTCAAGGTGACAATATATACATCATAGCAACGTAAAGGAAAAGAGATGATAACCAGAACGACGGTATCTTCATAATGACAATACTGTAACTATGAAAATATGTTCCCCAAGATTCTCCAACTTCACTGACAATAAAGCCATCTTCACAAAAAGAGTACTATTCAAATAATAGCAAACGACTATACAGCCATCAAGACAGTACAGACACCATGACAATAATCTCTCGATATAAATCAATCGCCAGGACATTACCGTCACCTTGATAATGAATATACAATGAGTACATGAACATCATGAAAATATAGCGTCCATATAAATATATTTGTCGTGAAAATATAGCCTCCATATGAATATCTTTAAAGTGACAGTTTCGCCATTCTGATAATATAGTCAAGACGCTAATATATTCACCACAACAATAAAGCCATCATGATCACATAAATGATATGACAATATAGTCAACGCCAAATTAAACACATTTATAAATCATATCCACTCTGAGAATACAGCCACATGAAAAAATAGATACTGTGACAAAATAGTCATTTTTGGATCATAGCAAACATATAGCGTCCAAGAGAATATAGTCTCTATGACTAATAGCAAAGAAGACAGGATTTATCATCAAAATACAGTTACCTTGACAATATAGCCAATAAAATAGTGGAAAAACCATGAAAATGTAACTACCATAACAATATAGCTTACATGAAAATATAGTTACTATGACAAATTCATTAGAATGAAATACAAACGATATCACATTATGGTTTCCATAATCATACACCAATCATGATCATATGAGACAAAACCTTCAAAACAAAGCAAGGGTAGCGACAACGCAGGGAGGAATAACTACAACCTAGCTCTGAAAGACGACAGCAGCTCCGTACACGTCGGTAGCTGGTGCACGATAGTCATCAGGTGACTACATTGTCATATGCTATATTGTCATGGTTTCAGTACTGTCGTAGTGAATGAATCATTATGTTAGCTATATTGTAGTGGCAGGGTGGCTAAATTTTCATGGTAGGATAATTTTGTTATCGCGGTTATATTGTATTTGTGATAATACTGTCATGGTGACTGTGTTCCAGTAATATCTATATTATCATTTAATTTGTTGAAGCGATTGCAATATTGTCGTAGAGACTCTAATGTCATGTTGCCTGTATTTTCATGATAGTTGCATGTCATCTTGACTATATAGTCATGTTGGTTATATTCCAGTTATGATTACATGGTTATGGTAACTATATTGCCATGGTGACTATATTGATAGGTGACTACATTGCCATGATAGCTATTTTTCATTTTTGTTATACTGTAAGGAGGTGACTGTCTTTTCATATTGAATATATTTTCAGGGTAGATATATTGTTAAGTTAGCTATATCATTGCGGTGCTTATTTTCTTTTTCTGGTGGTATATTGCCATGATGCCTAGACTAACATTTTGGCGATATTGGCATGGTGATATAGTGTCTTAGCAAATAAACTGTTATTGTGGATATGTTCCATGGGATTTTATTATCATAGTAGCTACATTGTCAATGTTACTATATTTTCATCGTAGCTCCATTGTCATGGTGACGATATTGCCATTGTGGCTGTATTGTTATTTTCAATATAATGCCATCCTAACTACATTATCTTGTCGCAATATTTACTAGCTGGCTATATTGCTATGTTTAATTTTGTCGTTGGGGATATATTTTGTCATTAACTACAATTTTATTTTAATCATATGATCATAATAATATTATTTTCATGGCGGCTTAGTTGGTAATGTGAGTTCAAGTGTATGCATATCATATCATCATGTCACTATATTGTCATGGTTTTTATACTGTGATGATGTTTATGCCAGCATCCTGATGATATTATCATGATTGATATATGATCATGGTAACTAAATTGTAATGGCGATTATATTTCATTGTGACAGTTTTGTCATGTTGCCTGCTTTTTCATGGTAGCTATAATGTTATGGCAGGTACATTTTCATAGTTGTTTCATTGTTTTATCGGCTATACTGTCAAGGTGACTATACCTTAATTAAAAATCTTGTCTTGGTCGCTATTTTGTCATGGACACTATATTGTCCGGGAGCCCATATGTTTGCTATGATCCGAGAGAGACTATTTTGTCACAGCATCAATATTGTCAGGTGCTTATATTGCCATAATGAATATAATTTGAAGGCTTCCTTATTGTTGCGTTGACTGTATTTTCATATCACTTATATGATCATGGATATATTGTTATAGTGAATATATTGCCGTCTTGACTATATTATCATAATGGCTAAATTGTTCATGGTAAGTATGTTGACATGGAAGCCTTATTTTAATGATCTTTATATAGTCAGTGAATTGTATCATGACATTATTGTCATAGTGCCTGTACTTTCATGGTGGCTATATAATCGTTTGCTGTATTTTCACTGTTACTCTTTTGTGAAGATTGCTTTATTGTCATTGTAGCTATAGTGTCATGGGGGATATATTTTCATAGCAGCAGTATTGTAATTATGAACATACCGTCATTTTGGCTATCTACTCATTTTGGTTATATTGCGAGGATTTACATATCGTCAACTTGGCTATTTTGTCAAGGTGATCTCTTTTATAGTTGCTATATTGTCATTTTTTAGTCATGCATATTTTTTTCATAAGCGATACATTATCGTGATAACTTTACTATTAAGGTGAAAGTAAATTGTCATAGTGACAATGTTGACATTATGACTATAATCTCTTAGTGGCTATATTGCTAAGATAACTATACTGTCATGGTGACTATTTCATGATGATGGTTATAATTCCCTATTCTTGCGTTGACTGTATTGTCAAATCACTTATATGATCATGGCTATATTGTTATAGTGAATATATTGCCGTCTTGACTATATTATCATATTGGCTATATTGTCATGGTAAGTATGTTGACAAGGAAGCCTTATTTTCATGATGTTCATATAGTCAGTGAATTATATCGTGACATTATTGTCATATTGGCTGTACTTTCAGGGTGGCTATATAGTAGTTTGCTGTATTTTCACTGTTACTCTTTTGTGAAGATTGCTTTATTGTCATTGTAGCTATAGTGTCATGGGGGTTTATTTTCATAGATGCAGTATTGTAATTATGAACATTCGTCATTTTGGCTATCTACTCATTTTGGTATTATCACGAAGATTTACACATCGTCACCTTGGCTATATTGTCAAGGTGATCTCTTTTATAGTTGCTATATTGTCATTTTTTTTAGTCATGCATATTTTTTCATAAGCGATACATTATCGTGATAACTTAACTATTAAGGTGACAGTATATTGTCATTGTGACAATGTTGACATTATGACTATAATCTCTTAGTGGCTATATTGCTAAGATAACTATACGTTCATGGTGACTATTTCATGATGATGGTTATAATGACAGTTTGACTGCATTTTCATTGTAGCATATTTAATGTGGTTGATTTTGCCCTTGAAGATATATTATAAAAACGAAAATCTCCTTTTTTTTAAATTATCATGTGAATATATTGCCATGATATGCGATATTTCTATACTTTCAGTACTGTCATGTTGAATGTATATTATGTTGGTTACATTACAATTAAAGTCATAGTGGCAGGGTAACTATATTTGCATGGTTGGATCATTTTGTTATGACGATTTTATTGTTTTTGTGAGTATATTCTCATGGTTACTGTGTTGCCGTAATTTCTATATTGTCCTGGACACTACCTATCCTGATATCTATATTGTCATATCAGTTATATGATCATGATAGTTTTATTGTCTTAGTGAATATCAGCTTTATTGTCTTAGTGAATATCTTGTCGTCGTGACTATATTATCATAATGGCTAAATTGTCATAGGATATATGTTGACATGAGGACTATATTTTCATGATATTCATAAAGTCATTGAAAGATTACTATCAAGGTAACTCTAATGGCCTGGCGATTGATGTATACCGTGACATTATTGTCACGATAGCTGCATTGTCATTGTGGCTATATTGTCGTTTCCTGTATTTTCAATGTTACTCCTTTTTGAAGATTGCTTTATTGTCATTGTAGCTATAGTGTCATGGGGAATATATTTTCGTAGTAGCAGTATTTTCATTTTGAACATATCGTTATTTTGGCTATCTGCTCATTTTGGTTACGTTACGAAGATTTACATATCGGCACCTTGGCTATATTGGCAAGGTGATCTCTTTATAGTTGCAATATTGTCATTTTTTTTAATCATTTATATTTTTTCATGAGTGATATATTATCTTGATAATTATATCTTTAAAGTTACAGTATATTGTCGTGGTGACTATATTGTCATTATGACTACAATCTCTTAGAGGCTATATTGTTAAGATAACTACATGTGACTACATTTTCATTGTAGCTTATTTAATGGTGTTGATTTACCCTTGGAGATATATCATTATAAAAACGGATATTTCATTTTGTTTAAATTATGAGGTGAATACATTGTCATGATATGCTATATTGTTATAGTTTCAGTACTGTCATGGTGAATGTATATTATATTGGCTACATTACAATGGAAGCCATAGTGGCATGGTGGCTATATTTTCATGGTTTGATCATTTTGTTATTAGAATTTTATTGTATTTTTGAATATATTGTCATGGTGACTGTGTTGCCATAATTTCTATATTGTCATTTGATTTATTGAATTGATGGCAATATTGTCATAGAGACTGTATTGTCATGTTGCCTGTATGGTCATCATGGTTGTCTTGTCATCGTGACTCTATGGTCATGATGGCTATACTGTCATTAAGATTACATTCTTAGGGTAACGTTTTTGCCATCATGGCTTTTTGTCAGAGTAGTTATATTCTTAAG
Organism: Panulirus ornatus; assembly: GCF_036320965.1. NCBI lineage: Eukaryota > Metazoa > Arthropoda > Malacostraca > Decapoda > Palinuridae > Panulirus > Panulirus ornatus. The sequence continues at coordinate 4,317,325 of NC_092278.1, read as the reverse complement.
TTAGCTATCTTATTGTGGTGGTTATTTTTTTTCCTTTTGGTATATTGCCATGATGGTTATACTAGAATTTTGGCAAGATTAGCATGGTGATATAGTGTTCGCATATCAACTGTTGTTTTGGACATTTTTTTCATGGGAATACATTATCATGGTACCTACATTGTCAAGGTTACTATATTTCATGCAAGCTACATTGTAAAGATGATGATATTGGCATGGCTGGTGTATTGTTATGTTCAATATAACGCCATCCTGGCTACATTATCTTGGTCGCTATATCAACTTGATGGCTATATTGCTACAGTCGATTTCATCGTTGGGGATGTATTTTCTCTTTACCTACAATTTGGTTGTGATTATATGATCATGATAATATTTCTATGACGGCTTATTTGGCATCTTGAGTGTATCTGTCTGGATATCATATCATCATGTAACTTAGTCTGTCATGCTTTTAAACGGTGATGGTGCTTATATGAAAATGCTGATTACATTATCATCATTAATGTATGATTATTGAAACTATATAGCAATGGCAATATCTCTTTTCATCATTTTGGTATGTTGACTTCATTTTGATAGTAGTTATATTGGTATGGCAGAAACATTTTCATGGTTCAGACATTGTTTTATGGGCTATACTGTCAAGGCGGCTCTATAGTATTGATAAATTCTGTTTTGGACGCTATTGTCTCCTGGACACTATATACTTTAGAGGCTATATGTTTCCTATGATCCGAAAGCGACTATTTTGTCACGGTATCTATAATGTCAGGTGGCTATATTGACGTTGTGAACATATTCTGAATGGTTCTCTAATATTGCGTTGACTATATTGTTATATCAGTTTTATGGCTATGGTGGCTATGTTGTTATAGTGAATATATAGTAGTTGTGACTATACTATTATAATGGCTAAATTGTCATGGGAAATATGTTGATATGGATGCTATATTCTCATAATACTTTTATGGTAATTGTAAAAACTTTTTCAATTTTACTCTAATATCACAGTGATTGATTTATGTTGTAACATTTTTGTTATTGTGGCTGTACAATCATGGTGGCTATATTGGCGTTTGATGCGTTTTCAATGTTACTATTTAGTGAATATGGCTTTAATGTCAGTGTAGCTATACTTTCATTGGGAACAAATTTTCATAGTGACGCAATTGTCATTATGAAATAAAGTCATTTGGGCTATCTTCTAATTTGGGTTACATTGCTATGTTATATATATCGTCACCTTGGCTATATTGGGAATATGATTTTCTCTATAGGTGGTATACTGTCATTTTTTAATCGTGCATATTCTGTTATAAGCGATATATTATTATGATACCCATATCATTAAGGTGGACATATTGGCATGGCGACTATATTGTCTTTATGACTGTAATCTTATGATAACAATACAGGTACCCTGATATATAGGCAACATGAAAAGACAATCACCCCCTTGTAATATGAAAAAAATAACGAATAGCCATCATGGCAATATATTCATTTAACAATTTAGCCACATAACGATATAGTTATCATATCAATATAATATTAATGGAATATGACTACCATCACCGTATACCCACGATGACAATACAACCACCAACAGAATACAGGAACCATAACATTACATTATAACAATATAGCCACTAATTCAACAAATCAAATGACATTATAGATATCATGGCAACAGTCACCATGACAATATACACACGAGTGGAATATAATTGACATAACAAAATGATTATTTCATGAAAATATAGCCACTCTCCCACTATGGCTTCCATTGGAATATAGCCAACATAATAATACATATACAATGACATTCCTAAAACCATAACATATAGCATATCACGACAATGTAGTACCTAATGATTTAATCAAAATGAGAAGCTCCTTTTATAATGATACATCCTCAAGGGCAAACCCAACATACATATAAAAGATACCGGGAAAATGTAGTCACCATGACCTTATAACCATCATGAAGAAATAGACACCATAACAATAAAGTTACTTTGGCAAGATATCCAACATGATATCATTGTCATAATAACTATATAGTCGAAATGCCAATATATAGTTACCGGAATGTTAGAGTTATCATGATAATGTATCACTTACGGCAAAAAATTCATGATTAAAAAAATAAAAATATAGCAACCGTAAAAAAAGATCACCTTGCTAATATAGCCAAGGTGATATATATATATATATATATATACATCCTCATATATATATATATATATATATATATATATATATATATATATATATATATATATATATATATATATATATATATATATATGATAGAAATATAACCAAAATAAGGAGATGGACAAAATGACAGTATATTCATAAGGACAATAATTCCACCATGAAAATATATTCTCCATGACACTATAGGTACACTGACAGTAAAGCTATCTTCACAAAAGAGTAGAATTAAAATACAGCAAACTACAATATTGCCACCATGACAATACAGCAATCTTGACAATAATATCAAGATATAACTCAATCACCAGGACAATAGAGTCACCTTTACAGGAATTTTACAATGACTTTATAAATATCATGAAAATATAGCCGCCATGTCAAGTTATTTGCTATGACAATTTAGCCATTATGAAAGTATAGTTACGACGACAATCTATTCACTATGAAAATAAAGCTACCATGATCATATGACTGATATGACAATATAATCAAAGCAAAAATATAGAAACATTCAACTTATATTCACAATGGCAATATAACCACCTGACAATATAGATACTGTTAATAGATAGTCGTTTTCGGATCGTGGCAAAAATATAGACTCCAGGACAATATAGTCTCTTGAAAAAACAGTGACTCAGACAGGATTTATCGTCATGATATGGTCATAACATTATAGCTGTCATGGCACAGATTGTAGTCAACATGACAAAATTATCACAATGAAATAAAACGACATTACAATATAGTTACCATAATCATACACCAATCATGATTATATAATCAGCAGGCTGGCATAAACAAGATAATAGTGTAAAAACCATGACAATTTAAGTGACATGATGAGATGATATCCATTCACTTACGCTTACAATACCATATAAGTTTTCATGAAAATATTATCATGATCATATAATCACAACAGTATTGTCACTAATTACAAAATATATCCCGAAAGACAAAATTAACCATAACAATATACCCATCAAGTTGATATAGCGACCAAGATAATGTCACCAGGACGGCATTATATTGAAAGTAAGAATACAACCACCATGCCAATGTAGCTACCATGAAAATATAGTAACCTTGACCATGTAGCTACCATGATAGAATATACAATTGAAAAATATCCACAACAAGAGTTTAGCTGCTAAAACACTATATCGCCATGCCAATATCGCCAAAATGTTATTATTGCCATCATGATAATATAAGGCCAGAAAAGAAATATATATACCCACTACTCGACAATATAGCTATTCTGACAATATTGCCAACATGAAAAGACAGTCACCTCCTTGTTATTTAACAAAAATGACGAATAGCCATCATGGCGATATAGTGATTTAACAATACAGCCACTCTGGTAATATAGTTACCATAATAATGTGATCTTAACGACAATGTAGCCAACATGACTATATAGTCACGTTGATAATACAACCACCGTGACAATACAGATAACATGACAGTACCGTCTCTGAGACAATATTGCCATCAATTTGACAAATTATATGACAATATAGATATCATGGCAACATAGTCACCATGTAAATATACTCAGAAATGCAATATAATCGCCATGATAACATTATCCTACCATGAAAATATAGCCACATACCATTTTAGTTTCCATTGCAATGTAGAAACAGTAATAAAAGGTTTACCATGACAGTACCGAAACCGTAAAAGTATAGCATATTATAGCAATGTAGTCAGCTGATAATTCAATCAAAATGACAATTTCTCTTCTATAATGGTATGTCCTCAAGGCCAATATGAATAGCATTAAAAAAGCTTTTACGAAAATACAGTCATTATGACATTATAAAAATCATGATAAAAAAGTCACCATGACAATATAGTTATCTTGGCAATATAGCCACTGTGACATTATAGTCATAATGATAATATAGTCGCTATGACAATATTGTCACCATAAAAATATAATTATCATGATAATATTTCGCTTATGACAAAGTATGCAAGAGTTAAATAATGACAATATAACACCTATAAAAAGATCACCTTACCAATATAGCTAAGGTGATGATATATACATTATAGCAATGTAACTAAAATGAAAAGATAGCCAAAATGACGGTATGGTCATAATGACAATACTGCCACTATGAAAATATATTTCCCATGACACTATAGCTACACTGACAACAAAGCAATATTCACAAAAGAGCAACAGTGAAAATACAGCAAACGAGAATATAGCCACCATCATACTTCAACCACAATGATAATAATATAACGATACAAATCTTCACCATGTCATTAGTCACCTTGATAATAAACTTACAATGACTCTATAAATATAGTGAAAAGATAGCCTCCATGTCAACATGTCTACCATGATAATCTGGCCATCATGATAATATAGTCATGACGGCAATTTATTCACTATAGCACTATAGCCACAGTGATCACATAACTGATTTGAAAATACAGTCAAAGAAGTAAAAAAGAAATATACAAATCATATTCACTATGGCAGTATAACTACATGACAATATAGATACTGTGACAAATAGTCGCTTTTGAATCATAGGAAGCACATAGCCGGCAGGACAATATAGTCTCTATGACAAAATAGCGACCAAGACAGTTTGTATCATTATAATATAGACACCTTGACATAATAGACCATAAGAAAATGTAACAGTCATGAAACTGTGCCTGCCAAAACATTATAGATGTCATGAAATTTTAGTCAACATGCCAAATTATCATAATGAAGTATCATTTGCATTACAATATAGTTACCATAATCATAGACCAATCATGATCATATAATCAGCAGGTTGACATAAACAATATTACAGTATAAAAACCATGACAGTATAAGTGACATGATGATATGATATCCATACACTTACACTTACAATACCAAAGAAGCCGCCATGAATATATTGTTATCATTATCATATAATCACAACAATATTGTAGGTAGTGACAAATATATCCCCAACGACAAAATTAATCATAGCAATATAGCCATCAACTTGTTATAGCGATCAAGATAATGTAGCGAGCATTGTATTGAGAATTACAATACAGCCACCGTGCCAATGTCGTCACCATGAAAATATAGCTATCATGAAAATATACTAACGTTGATAATGTAGCTGCCATGGCAAAATATTCAAGATAGAAAATACCCAAAAGATAACCACAACAAGAGTTTAGCTGCTAAGACGACATATCACCATGCCAATATCTCTAAAATGTTAGTATAGCCATCATGGCAATATATCAACGGAAAAAATACTTATCACAACGATATAGCTAACTTGACAGTATACTACTCTGACAATATAGGTAACATTATAAGACAGCCACCTACTTGAAATATAAAAAAAAAGAATGACAAATAGCCATCATGGCAATATGGTAACTAAATAATATAGCCATCAAGGCAATATGGTAACCAAACAATATAGCCATCATGGCAATATGATTACCATAGCAATGTATTCTTAATGGCAATATAGTCACCATGTCCTTAGAGTCACGATGACAATACAACTACAATGACAAACATCAAATTACAGAAAACATCAAATTACAGTCTCTAAGACAATAGTGCCACTAATTCAACAAGTTAAATGACAATATAGATATTATGGCTAAACAATCACGATGACAATATACTCAGAAATGTTATATAATCGTCATAATAAAATGATCCTACCATGAAAATATAGTCACCCTGCCACTATGGCTTTCATTACAATATAGTCACAATAGCAAAACATTCACCACGACAGTACTGAAACCATAACAATATAGCATATCATGACAATGTAGTCACTTGATCATTTAATGAAAAATAAAAATTTCGCATTTATCATGGTATAACCTCAGGAACAAAATTGTATACACCCTTAAAAAGCTGCCATGAAAATACAGTCACTATGACATAAATATCATGATAAAATAGTGACCATGGCATTATAGCTACTCTGAGATTACAGTCATTATGACAATATAGTCGCTATTAAAATACTGTCACCTTAATAATAAAGTTATCAAAATGATATATCGCTTGTGACAAAATATGCATGATCAGAAAATGACATTATAGCACCTATAAAAAAGATCACCTTGCCACTATAGTCAAGGTGACGATATATACATCATAGCAACGTAAAGAAAAAGAGATTATAACCAGAACGATGGTATGTTCATAATGACAATACTGCAACTATGAAAATATGTTCCCCACGATCCTCCAGCTTCACTGACAATAAAGCCATCTTCACAAAAAGAGTACTATTGAAAAAAAATAGCAAACGACTATACAGCCATCAAGACAGTACAGCCACCATGACAATAATCTCTCGATATAAATCAATCGACAGGACATTAGCGTCACCTTGATAATGAATATACAATGAGTACATGAACATCATGAAGATATAGCGTCCATATAAATATATTTGTCGTGAAAATATAGCCTCCATATGAATATCTTTAAAGTGACAGTTTCGCCATTCTGATAATATAGTCAAGACGCTAATATATTCACCATAACAATAAAGCCACCATGATCACATAAATGATATGACAATATAGTCTACGCAAAAATAAACGCATTTATAAATCATATCCACTCTGAGAATACAGCCACATGAAAATATAGATACTGTGACAAAATAGTCATTTTTGGATCATAGGAAACATATAACGTCCAAGAGAGTATAGTCTCTATGAACAAATAGCGAAGAAGACAGGATTTCTCATCACAATACAGTCACCTTGACAGTATAGCCAATAAAACAGTCGAACAACCATGAAAATGTAACTACAATAACAATATAGCTTACATGAAAATACAGTTACTATGACAAATTCACTACAATGAAATACAAACGATATCACATTATGGTTTCGATAATCATACACCAATCATGATCATATAAGATAAAACCCTCAAAACAAAACAAGGGTGGCGACAACGAAGGGAGGAATAGCTACAACCCAGCTCTGAGAGACGACAGCAGCTCCGTACACGTCGGTAGCTGGTGCGCGACTGTCATCAGGTGACTACATTGTCATATGCTATATTGTCATGGTTTCAGTACTGTCGTAGTGAATGTAGTATTATGTTATCTATATTGCAGAGGCAGGGTGGCTAAATTTTCATGGTAGGATAATTTTGTTATCGCGGTCATATTGCATTTGTGATAATACTGTCATGGTGACTGTGTTCCAGTAATATCTATATTATCATTTAATTTGTTGAAGCGATTGCAATATTGTCGTAGAGACTCTAATGTCATGTTTCCTGTATTGTCATGATAGTTGCATGTCATCTTGACTATATAGTCATGTTGGTTATATTCCAGTTATGATTACATGGTTATGGTAACTATATTTCCATGGTGACTATATTGATAGGTGACTACATTACCATGATAGCTATTTTTCATTTTTGTTATACTGTAAGGAGGCGACTGTCTTTTCATATTGAATATATTATCAGGGTAGTTATATTGTTAAGCTGGCTATATCATTGTGGTGCTTATTTTCTTTTTCTGATGGTATATTGCCATGATGCCTAGACTAACATTTTGGCGATATTGGCATGGTCATATAGTGTCTAAGCAAATAAACTGTTATTGTGGATATGTTCCTTGGGATTTTATTATCATAGTAGCTACATTATCAATGTTACTATATTTTCATGGTAGCTCCATTGTCATGGTGACGATATTGCCATAGTGGCTGTATTGTTATTTTCAATATAATGCCATCCTAACTACATTATCTTGGTCGCTATATTTACTTGCTGGCTATATTGCTATGGTTAATTTTGTCGTTGGGGATATATTTTGTCATTAACTACAATTCTGTTTTAATCATATGATCATGATAATATTTTCATGGCGGTTTATTTGGTAATGTGAGTGCAAGTGTATGAATATCATATTTTCATGGCACTATATTGTAATGGTTTTTTATCCTGTGATGGTGCATATGTCAGCCTCCTGATGATATCATCATTATTGATATATGATTATGGTAACTAAATTGTAATGGCGATTATTTTTTATTGTGACAATTTTGTCATGCTGCCTGCATTTTCATGGTAGCTATATTGTTATGGGAGATACATTTTCATTGTTGTTTCATTTTTTATCGATTATACTGTCAAGGTGACTATATCTTAATTAAAAATCTTGTCTTGGTCGCTATTTTGTCATGGACAATATATTGTCCTGGAGCCTATATGTTTGCTGTGATCCGAAAGAGACTATTTTGTCACAGCATCAATATTGTCAGGTGCTTATATTGCCATAATAAATATGATTTGAGGGCTTACTTATTGTTGCGTTGACTGTATTGTCATATCACTTATATGATCATGGCTTTATTGTTATAGTGAATATATTGCCGTCTTGATTATATTATCATATTGGCTAAATTGTCATGGTAAGTATGTTGACATGGAAGCATTATTTTCATGATGTTTATAAAGTCAGTGAATTATATCGTGACATTATTGTCATAGTGGCTGTACTTTCATGGTGGCTATATAGTCGTTTGCTGTATTTTCATTGTTACTCTTTTGTAAAGATTACTTTATTGCCATTGCAGCTATAGTGTCATGGGGGATCTATTTTCATAGCAGCAGTATTGTCATTATGAACATACCGTCATTTTGGCTATCTACTCATTTTGTTTATATTGCGAAGATTTACATATCGTCACCTTGGCTAAATTGTCAAGGTGATCTCGTTTATAGTTGCTATATTGTAATTTTTTTTAGTCATGCATATTTTTTTCATAAGCGATACATTATCGTGATAACTTTACTATTAAGGTGACAGTATATTGTCACTATGACAATGTTGACATTATGACTATAATCTCTTAGTGGCTATATTGCTAAGATAACTATACTGTCATGGTGACTATTTCATGATGATGGTTATAATGACAGTTTGACAGCATTTTCATTGTAGCATATTTAATGGTGTTGATTTTGCCCTTGAAGATATATTATAAAAACAAAAAATTCCTTTTTTTTAAATTATCATGTGAATATATTGCCATGATATGCGATATTGTTATAGTTTCAGTATTCTCATGTTGAATGTATATTATGTTGGTTACATTACAATTAAAGTCATAGTGGCAGGGTAACTATATTTTCATGTTTGGATCATTTTGTTATGACGATTTTATTGTATTTCTGAGTATATTCTCATGGTTACTGTGTTGCCGTAATTTCTATATTGTCCTGGACACTACCTATCCTGAAATCTATATTGTCATATCAGGTATATGATCATGATAGCTTTATTGTCATAGTGAATATCTTGTCGTCGTGACTGTATCATAATGGCTAAATTGTCATAGGAAATATGTTGACATGAGGGCTATATTTTCATGATATTCATAAAGTCATTGAAAGATTACTATCAAGTTGACTCTAATAGCCTGGCGATTGATGTATATCGTGACATTATTGTCACGATAGCTGCATTGTCATGGTGGCTATATTGTCGTTTCCTGTATTTTCAATGTTACTCTTTTGTAAAGATTGCTATATTGTCATTGTAGCTATAGAATCATGGGGAATATATTTTCGTAGTAGCAGTATTGTCATTATGAACATATCGTCATTTTGGCTATCTGCTCATTTTGGTTACATTGCGAAGATTTACATATTGTCACCTTGGCTATATTGGCAAGGTGATCTCTTTATAGTTGCTATATTGTCATTTTTTTTAATCATTTATATTTTTTCATGAGTGATACATTAGCTTGATAACTATATCATTAAAGTGACAGTATATTGTCATTGTGACTATATTGTCATTATGATTACAATCTCTTAGTGGCTATATTGCTAACTACATGCGACTACATTTTCATTGTAGCTTATTTAATGTTGTTGATTTACCCTTGGAGATATATCATATATATTTTCGTAGTAGCAGTATTGTCATTATGAACATATCGTCATTTTGGCTACCTGCTCATTTTGGTTACATTGCGAAGATTTACATATCGTCACCTTGGCTATATTGGCAAGGTGATCTCTTTATAGTTGCTATATTGTCATTTTTTTTAATCATATATATATTTTTAATGAGTGATATATTATCTTGATAGCTATATCATTAAAGTGACAGTATATTGTCATGGTGACTATATTGTCATTATGACTACAATCTCTTAGTGGCTATATTGCTAAGATAACTACATGTGACTACATTTACATTGTAGCTTATTCAATGGTGTTGATTTACCCTTGGAGATATATCATTATAAAAATGGATATTTCATTTTGTTTAAATTATGAGGTCAATACATTATCATGATATGCTATATTGTTATAGTTTCAGTACTGTCATGGTGAATGTATATTATGTTGGCTACATTACAATGGAAGCCATAGTGGCAGGGTGGCTATATTTTCATGGTTTGATCATTTGGTTATTAGTATTTTATTGTATTTTTAAATATATTGTCATGGTGACTGTGTTGCCATAATTTCTATATTGTCATTTGATTTATTAAATTGATGGCAATATTTTCATAGAAACTGTATTGTCATGTTGTCTGTATGGTCTTCATGGTTGTCTTGCCATCGTGACTCTATGGTCATGATGGCTATACTGTCGTTAACATTATATTCTTATGGTAACTATATTGCCATCATGGCTTTTTGTCAGAGTAGCTATATTGTTAAGTTAGCTATATTATTGTGGTGGGTATTTTTTTTCCTTTTCGTATATTTCCATGATGGCTATACTAGAATTTTGGCAAGATTAGGATGGTGATATAGTGTTCGCAGCCCAACTGTTATTTTGAACATTTTTTCATGGGAATACATTATCATGGTACCTACATTGTCAAGGTTACTATATTTTTCATGCAAGCTACATTGTAAAGATGACGATATTGGCATGGCGGGTGTATTGTTATGTTCAATATAACGCCATCCTGGCTACATTATCGTGGTCGCTATATCAACTTCATGGCTATATTGCTACGGTCAATTTCATCGTTGGGGATGTATTTTATCTTTACCTACAATTTGGTTGTGATTATATGATCATGATAATATTTCTATGACGGCTTATTTGGCATCTTGAGTGTATCTGTCTGGATATCTTATCATCATGTAACTTAGCCTGTCATGCTTTTAAACGGTGATGGTGCTTATGTGAAAATGCTGATTACATTATCATCATTAATGTATGATTGTTGTAACTATATAGCAATGGCGATATCTTTTTTTGATCATTTTGGTATGTTGACATCATTTTCATAGTAGTTATATTGGTATGGCAGAAACATTTTCATGGTTCTGACATTGTTTTATGGGCTATACTGTTAAGTATGTCTAGTATTGATATATTCTGTTTTGGACGCTATTGTCTCCTGGACACTATATACTTTAGAGGCTATATGTTTCCTATGATCCGAAAGCGAGTATTTTGTCACGGTATCTATATTGTCAGGTGGCTATATTGACGTTGTGAACATATTCAGAATATTTCTTTAATGTAGCGTTGACTATATTGTTATATCAGTTATATGGCCATGGTGGCTATGTTGTTATAGTGAATATATTGTAGTTGTGACTATACTATCATAATGGCTAAATTGTCATGGGAAATATGTTGATATAGATGGTATATTCTCATGATACTTTTATGGTAATTGTAAAAACTTTTTCAAGTTTACTCCAATATCACAGTGATTGATTTATATTGCAACATTATTATTATGGTGGCTGTACAATCATGGTGGCTATTTTGTCGTTTGATGCGTTTTCAATGTTACTGTTTAGTGAATATGGCTTTAATGTCAGTGTAGCTATACTTTCATTGGGAACTAATTTTCATAGTGACGCAATTGGCATTATGAAATAAAGTCATTTTGGTTATCTTCTAATTTGGGTTACATTGCTATGTTATATATATCGTCACATTGGCTATATTCGGAAGGTGATTTTTTTTTAGGTGGTATATTGTCATTTTTTAATCGTGCATATTCTGTTATAAGATATATATTATCATGATACCCATATCATTAAGGTGAAAATATTGGCATGGCGACTATATTGTCTTTATGACTGTAATCTTATAACAATATAGGTAGCCTGATATATAGGCAACATGAAAAGACAATCACCCACTTATAATATAACAAAAAATAATAAATAGCCTTCACGGGAATATATCCATTTAACAATATACCCACCATGGCAATATAGTTACCATATCAATATAATCTTAATGGAAATATAACTACCATGACGATATAGACACGATGACAATACAACCACCAAGAGAATACAGGAACCATGACATCACATTATGACAATATAGCCACCAATTCAACAAATCAAATGACAGTATAGATATTATGGCAACAGTCACCATGACAATATACACACAAGTGGAAGAAAATCGACATAAAAAAATGAGTATATTATGAAAATATAACCACTCTGCCATTATGGCTTCCATTGGAATATAGCCAACATAATAATACATATACAATGACATTCCTGAAACCATAGCAATATAGCATATCACGACAATGTAGTCCTTAATGATTTAATCAAAATGAGAAGCTCGTTTTATAATGATACATCCTCAAGGGAAACCCAACGCCAATATAAAAGATACCGTGAAAATGTAGTCACCATGACATCATAACCATCATGACGAAATAGACACCATGACAGTAAAGTTACTTTGGCAAGATATCAAACATGATATAATTGTCATAATAACAATATAGTGAAAATGCCAATATATAGTTACAGGAATATTATAGTTGTCATGATAATGTATCACTTACGACAAAAAATGAATGATTAAAAAAATGAAAATATAGCAACCGTAAAAAAAGATCACGTTCCTAATATAGCCAAGGTGATGATATATAATGATAGAAATGTAACCAAGATAAGGAGATGGCCAAAATAACAATATGTTCATAATGACAATAATTCCACTATGAAAATATATTCTCCATGACACTATAGGTACACTGACAGTAAAGCTATATTCACAAAGGCGTAAAATCAAAGTACTGCAAACTACAATATAGCCAGCATGACAATACAGCCATCTTAACAATAATATCACGATATAACTCAATCACCAGGACAATAGAGTCACCTTGACAGTAATCTTACAATGACTTTATAAATATCATGAAAATATAGCCCCATGTCAAGATATTTGCTATGACAATTTAGCCATTATCAAAATATAGTCACCACGATAATCTATTCACTATGTCAATAAAGCCACCATGATCATATAACTGATATGACAATATAATCAAAGCAAAAATATAGAAACATTCATATAATATTCACAATGGCAATATAACAGCCTGACAATATAGATACTGTTAATAGATAGTCGTTTTCGGATCATAGCAAAATTATAGACTCCAGGACAATATAGTCTCTGTGTAAAAACAGTGACTCAAACTGGATTTATCATCATGATATCTTCATAACATTATAGCTGTCATGGAATTGTAGTCAACATGACAAAATTATCACAATGAAATAAAACGACATTACAATATAGTTACCATAATCATACACCAATCATGAATATATAATCAGCAGGTTCACATAAACAAGTTCATAGTGTAAAAACCATGACATTTTAAGTGACATGATGAGATGATATCCATTCACTTACACTTGCAATACCACATAAGTTTTCATGAAAATATTATCATGATCATGTTATCACAACAGTATTGTCACTAATTACAAAATATATCCCGAAAGACAAAATTAACCATAACAATATAGCCATCAAGTTGATATAGCGACCAAGATAATGTAGCTAGGACGGCATTATATTGAAAGTAAGAATACAACCACCATGCCAATGTCTTCACCATGACAATGTAGCTACCATGAAAATATAGTAACCTTGACTATGTAGCTATTATGATAAAATATAAAATTGAAAAATATCCACAACAAGAGTTTACCTGCTAAAACAATATATCGCTATGCCAATATCGCCAAAATGTTATTATTGCCATCATTATAATATACCGTCAGAAAAGAAATATATATACCCACTACTCGACAATATAGCTATTCTGACAATACTGTCAACATGAAAAGAGAGTCACCTCCTTGTTATATAACAAAAATGAAAAATAGCCATCATGGCGATATAGTGATTTAACAAGACAGCCACTATGGTAATATAGTTACCATAACAATGTGATCTTAACGACAATGTGGCCAACATGACTATATAGTCACGTTGACAATACAACCACCGTGACAATACAGATAACATGACAGTACCGTCTCTAAGACAATATTGCCATCAATTTGACATATTATATGACAATATAGATATTATGGCAACATAGTCACCATGACAATATACTCAGAAATGCAATATAATCGCCATGATAGAATTATCCTACCATGAAAATATAGCCACCTACCATTTTGGTTTCCATTGCCATGTACAAACAGTAATGAAAGATTTACCATGACAGTACTGAAACCATAACAGTATAGCATATCATGGCAATATAGTCACCAAATAATTTAATGAAAATGACAATTTCTCTTCTATAGTGGTATATCCTCAAGGGCAATATCAACACCATTAAAAAACCTTCTACGAAAATACAGTCATTATGATATCATAAAAATTATGATAAAAAAGTCACCATGACAATATAGTTATCTTGGCAATATAGCCACTGTGACATTATAGTCATAATGATAATATAGTCGCTATGACAATATTGTCACCATAAAAATATAATTATCATGATAATATTTCGCTTATGACAAAGAGTTATATAATGACAATAGTTAGATAATGACAATATATCACCTATAAAAAGATCACCTTGCCAATATAGCTAAGGTGACGATATATACATTATAGCAATGTAACTAAAATGAAAAGATAGCCAGAATGACGGTATGGTCATAATGACAATACTGCCACTATGAAAATATGTTCCTTATGACACTTTAGCTACACTGACAACAAAGCCATATTCACAAAAGAGCAACATTGAAAATACAGCAAACAAGAATATAGCGACTATCATAGTTCAGCCACCATGATAATAATGTCACGATACAAATCATCACCATGTCATTAGTAACCTTGATAAGAAACTTATAATGACTATATTAATATCATGAAAATATAGCCTCCATGTCAACATGTCTGCCATGATAATCTGGCCTTTATGATAATATAGTCATGACGGCAATTTATTCACTATAACAATATAGCCACAGTGATCATATAACTGATGTGACAATACAGTCAAAGATGCAAAAAAGAAATTTTTTTTTTCAAACTATTCGCCATTTCCCGCGTTAGCGAGGTAGCGTTAAGAACAGAGAACTGGGAAAATGAGGGAATATCCTCACCTGGCCCCCTTCTCTGTTCCTTCTTTTGGAAAATTAAAAAAAATTGAGATGGGAGGATTTCCAGCCCCCTGCTCCCTCCCCTTTTAGTCGCCTTCTACGACACGCAGGGAATACGTGGGAAGTATTCTTTCTCCCCTATTCCCAGGGATAAAAAGAAATATACAAATCATATTCACTATGACAGTATAAATACATGACTATATAGATACTGTGACAAATAGTCGCTTTGAATCATAGCAAACATATAGCCGGCAGGACAACATAGTCTCTATGACAAAATAGCGACCAAGGCAGGATATATCATTATAATATAGACACCTTGACAGTATAGACCATAAAACAATGTAACAATCATGAAACTGTACCTGCCAAAACATTATAAATGTCATGAAATTTTAGTCAACATGACAAAATTATCATAATGAAATATCATCGGCATTACAATATAGTTACCATAATCATAGACCGATCATGATCATATAATCAGCAGGTTGACATAAACAATATCACAGTATAAAAGCCATGACAGTATAAGTGACATGAAGATATGATATCCATTTACTTACACTTACAATACCAAAGAAGCCGTCATGAATATATTATTATCATGATCATATAATCACAACAATATTGTAGGTAGTGACAAATATATCCCCAACGACAAAATTAATCATAGCAATATAGCCATCAACTTGTTATAGCAACCAAGATAATGTAGCGAGCATTGTATTGAGAATTACAATACAGCCACCGTGCCAATGTCGTCACCATGAAAATATAGCTACCATGAAAATATAGTAACGTTGATAATGTAGCTGCCATGGCAAAATATTCAAGATAGAAAATACCCAAAAGATAGCCACAACAAGAGTTTAGCTACTTAGACGATATATCACCATGCCAATATCTCTAAAATGTTAGTATAGCCATCATGGCAATATATCAACAGAAAAAATACTCATCACAACGATATAGCTAACTTGACAATATACTACTCTGACAATATACGTAACATTAAAAGACAGCCACCTCCTTGAAATATAGAAAAAAAAAAAGACAAATAGCCATCATAGCAATATGGTACCTAAACAATATAGCCATCATGGCAATATGGTAACCAAACAATATAGCCATCATGGCAATATGATTACCATAGCTATGTATTCTTAATGGAAATATAGTCACCATGTTCTTATAGTCACGATGACAATACAACTACCATGACAATACAGAAAACATCAAAATACAGTCTCTAAGACAATATTGCCACTAATTCAACAAGTTAAATGACAATATACAAATTATGGCAACACAATCACGATGGCAGTATACTCAGAAATGTTATATAATCGTCATAATAAAATGATCCTGCCATGAAAATATAGTCACCCTGCCACTATGGCTTCCATTACTATATAGCCACAATAACAAAACATTCACCACGACAGTACTGAAACCATAACAATATAGCATATCATGACACTGTAGTCACTTGATCATTTAATGAAAAATAATACTTTCTCTTCCATTATGGTATAACCTCAGGAGAAAATTCTATACACCCTTAAGAAGCTGCCATGAAAATACATTCACTATGACATAAATACCATGATAAGATAGTGACCATGGCAATATAGCCACTCTGAGATTATAGTCATTATGACAATATAGTCGCTATTAAAATACTGTCACCTTAATAATAAAGTTATAGAAGTGATATATCGCTTGTGACAAAATATGCATGATTAGAAAATGACAGTATAGCACTTTAAAAAAAAGATCAACTTGCCACTATAGTCAAGGTGATGATATACACATCATAGCAACGTAAAGAAAAAAAAATGATAACCAGAACGACAGTATGTTCATATTGACAATACTGCAACTATGAAATTATGTTCCCCACGATTCTCCAGCTTCACTGACAATGAAGCCATCTTTACGAAAAGAGGACTATTGAAAAAAAAATAGCAAACGACTATACAGCCATCAAGGCAGTAATATAACAAAAAATAACAAATAGCCATCATGGTAATATGTTCATTTAACAATATAGGCACCATGACAATACAGCCATCTTGACAATAATATCACGATATAACTCAATCACCAGGACAATAGAGTCACCTTGGCAGTAATCTTACAATGACTTTATAAATATCATGAAAATATAGCCCCCAGGTCAAAATATTTGCTATGACAATTTAGCCATTATGAAAATGTAGTCACGACCACAATCTATCTATTCACTATGATAATAAAGCTACCATGACATGATCATATAACTGATATGCAAATATAATCAAAGCAAAAATATAGAAACATTCAACTTATATTCACAATGGCAATATAACCACCTGACAATTTAGATACTGTTAATATGTAGTCGTTTTCGGATCATAGCAAAAATATAGTCTTTAGGACAATATAGTCTCTGTGAAAAAACAGTTACTCAGACAGGATATATCATTATGATATGGTCACAACATTATAGCTGTCATAGAATTGTAGTCAACATGACAAAATTATCACAATAAAATAAAACGACATTACAATATAGTTACCATAATCATACACCAATCATGATTATATAGTCAGCAGGTTTGCATAAACAAGATCATACTGTAAAAAACATGACAAATTAAGTGACATGATGAGATGATATCCATTCTCTTACACTTACAATACTACAAAAGTTTTCATGAAAATATTATCATGATCATATAATCACAACAGTATTGTCACTAATTACAAATTATATCCCGAAAGACAAAATTAACCATAACAATATAGCCATCACCTTGATATAGCGACCAAGATAATGTAGCTAGGATGGCATTATATTGAAAGTAAGGATACAACCACCATGCCAATGTCTTCATCTTGACAATGTAGCTACTATGAAAACATAGTAACCTTGACTATGTAGCTACCATGATAAAACATACAACTGAAAAATATCCACAACAAAAGTTTAGCTGCTAAAACACTATATCGCCATGCCAATATCGCCAAAATGTTATTATTGCCATCATGATAATATACCGCCAGAAAAGAAATATATATACCCACTACTCGACAATATAGCTATTCTGACAATATTGCCAACATGAAAAGACAGTCACCTCCTTGTTATATAACAAAAATGACAAATAGCCCTCATGGCGATATAGTGATTTAACAATACAGCCACTATGGTAATATAGTTACCATAACAATGTGATCTTAACGACAATGTAGCCAACATGACTATATAGTCACGTTGACAATACAACCACCGTGACAATACATATAACATGACAGTACCGTCGCTAAGACAATATTGCGTTCAATTTGAGAAATTATATGACAATATAGATATTATGGCAACATAGTCTACATGACAATATACTCAGAATGCAATATAATCGCCATGATAAAAGTATCCTACTATGAAAATATAGCCACCTACCATTTTGGTTTCCACTGCAATGTAGAAACAGTAATAAAAGATTTACCATGACAGTACTGAAACCATAACAGTATAGTATATCATGGCAATGTAGTTAGCTGATAATTTAATAAAAATGACAATTTATCTTCTATAATAGCATATCCTCGAGGGCAATATCAACACCATTAAAAAACCTTCTACGAAAATACAGTCATCATGACATTATAAAAATCATGATAAAAAAGTCACCATGAAAATAAAGTTATCTTGGCAATATAGCCACTGTGACATTATGGTCATAATGATAATATAGTCGCTATGACAACACTGTCACCATAAAAATATAATTAGCATGATAATATTTCGCTTATGACAAAGTATGCAAGAGTTAAATAATAACAATATATCACCTATAAAAATATGACCTTGCCAATATAGCTAAGGTGAAGATATATACATTATAGCAATGTAACTAAAATGAAAAGATAGCCAAAATGACGGTATCGTCATAATGACAATACTGCCACTATGAAAATATGTTCCCCATGACACTATAGCTACACTGACAACAAAGCCATATTCACAAAAGAGCAACATTGAAAATGCAGCAAACAAGATTATAGCGACTATCATAGTTCAGCCACCATGATAATAATGTCACGATACAAATCATCACCTTGTCATTAGTCACCTTGATAATAACCTTACAATGACTCAATAAATATCATGAAAATATAGCCTCCATGTCAACATGTCTGCCATGATAATCTGGCCATTATGATAATATAGTCATGACGGCAATTTATTCACTATAACAATACAGCCACAGTGATCATATAACTGATGTGACAATACAGTCAAAGAAGCAAAAACGAAATATACAAATCATATTCACTATGGCAGTATAACTACATGACAATATAGATGCTGTGACAAATAGTCGCTTTTGAATCATAGCAAACATAGAGCCGGCAGGACAACATAGTCTCTATGACAAAATAGCGACCAAAACAGGTTATATCATTATAATATAAACACCTTGACAGTATAGACCATAAAACAATGTAACAATCATGAAACTCTACCTGCCAAAACATTAAAGATGTCATGAAATTTTAGTCAACATGACAAAAATTATCATAATGAAATATCATCGGCATTACAATATAGTTACCATAATCAGCAGATTGAAATAAAGAATATCACAGTATAAAAACCATGATAGTATAAGTAACATGATGACATGATATCCATACACTTACACTTACAATACCAAACAATATTGTAGGTAGTGACAAATATATCCCCAACGACAAAATTAATCATAGCAATATAGCCATCAACTTGTTATAGCGACCAAGATAATATAGCGAGCATTGTATTGAGAATTACAATACAGCCACCGTGCCAATGTCGTCACCATGACAATATAGCTACCATGAAAATATACTAACGTTGATAATGTAGCTGCCATGGCAAAATATTCAAGATAGAAAATACCCAAAAGATAGCCACAACATGAGTTTAGCTGCTAAGACGATATATCGCTATGCCAATATCTCTAAAATGTTAGTATAGACATCATGGCAATATATCAACAGAAAAAATACTCATCACAACGATATAGCTAACTTGACAATATACTACTCTGACAATATAGGTAACATTAAAAGACAGCCACCTCCTTCAAATATATAAAAAAAAAATGACAAATAGCCATCATGGCAATATGGTAACTAAACAATATAGCCATCATGGGAATATGGTAACCAAACAATATAGCCATCATGGCAATATGATTACCATAGCAATGTTTTCTTAATGGCAATATAGTCCCCATGTCCTTATAGTCACGATGACAATACAACTACCATGACAATACAGAAAACATCAAAATACAGTCTCTAAGACAATATTGCCACTAATTCAACAAATTAAATGACACTATAGATATTATGGGAAAACAATCATGGTGACAATATACTCAGAAATGTTATGTAATCGTAATAATAAAATGATCCTACCATGAAAATATAGTCACCCGAACACTATGGCTTCCATTACAGTACAGCCACAATAACAAAACATTCACCACGACAGTACTGAAACAATAACAATATAGCATATCTTGACAATGTAGTCACTTGATCATTTAATGAAAAGGAAAAATTTCCCTTCTATTATGGTATAACCTCAGGGACAAAATTTTATACACCTTTAAAAAGCTGCCATGAAAATACAGTCACTATGACATAAATATCATGATAAAACAAAGACCAGGACAATATAGCCACTCTGAGATTATAGTCATTACGACAATATAGTCGCTATTAAAATACTGTCACGTTAATGATAAAGTTATCAAAATGATATATCGCTTGTAACAAAATATGCATGATTAGAAAATGACGGTATAGCACCTATAAAAAAGATCACCTTGCCACTATAGTCAAAGTGAAGATATATACATCATAGCAACGTAAAGAAAAAGAGATGATAACTAGAACGACGGTATGTTCATAATGACAATACTGCAACTATGAAAATATGTTCCCCACGATTCCCCAGCTTCACTGACAATAAAGCCATCTTCACAAAAAGAGTACTATTGAAAAAAATAGCAAACGACTATACAGCCATCAAGACAGTACAGCCACCATGAAAATAATATCTCGATATAAATCAATCGCCAGGACATTAGCGTCACCTTGATAATGAATATACAATGAGTACATGAAAATCATCAAAATATAGCGTCCATATAAATATATTTGTCGTGAAAATATAGCTTCCATATGAATATCTTTAAAGAGACAGTTTCGCCATTCTGATAATATAGTCAAGACGCTAATATATTCACCATAACAATAAAGCCACCATGATCACATAAATGATATGACAATATAGTCAACGCAGCAATAATCGCATTTATAAATTATATCCACTCTGACAATACAGCCACATGAAAATATATATACTGTGACAAAATAATCATTTTTGGATCATAGCAAACATATAGCGTTCAAGAGAATATAGTCTCTATGACAAAATAGCGAGGAAGACAGGATTTATCATCACAAAACTGTCACCTTGACAGTATAGCCAATAAAACAGTGGAACAAAAATGAAAATGTACCTAACATAACAATATAGCTTACATGAAAATATAGTTACTATGACAAATTAATTACAATGAAATACAAACGATATCACATTATGGTTTCGATAATCATACACCAATCATGATAATATAAGATAAAACCTTGAAAACAAAGGAAGGGTAGCGACAACGCAGGGAGGAATAGCTACAACCTAGCTCTGAAAGACGACAGCAGCTCCGTGACGTCGGTAGCTGGTGCGCGTCTGTCATCAGGTGACTACATTGTCTTGATATGCTATATTGTCATGGTTTCAGTACTGTTGTAGTGAATGTATTATTATGTTAGCTATATTGCAGTGGCAGGGTGGCTGAATTTTCATGGTAGGATAATTTTGTTATCGCGGTTATATTGCATTTGTGATAATAATGTTATGGTGACTGTGTTCAAGTAATATCAATATTACCATTTAATTTGTTGAAGCGATTGCAATATTGTCGTAGAGACTCGAATGTCATATTGCCTGTATTGTCATGATAGTTGCATGTCATCTTGACTATATAGTCATGTTGGTTATATTTCAGTTATGATTACATGGTTATGGTAACTATATTGCCACGGTGACTATATTGATAAGTGACTACATTGCCATGATAGCTATTTTTCTTTTCTGTTATACTGTAAGGAGGTGACTGTCTTTTCATATTGAATATATTATCAGGGTAGCTATATTGTTAAGTTAGCTATATCATTGTGGTGCTCATTTTCTTTTTCTGGTGGTATATTGCCATGATGCCTAAACTAACATTTTGGCGATATTCCCATGGTGATATAGTGTCTTAGCAAATAAACTGTTATTGTGGATATGTTCCATGGGATTTTATTATCATAGTAGCTACATTGTCAATTTTGCTATATTTCCATGGTAGCTCCATTGTCATGGTGACGATATTTCCATTGTTGCTGTATTGTTATTTTCAATATAATGCCATCCTAACTACATTATCTTGTCGCTATATTTACTTCCTGGCTATATTGCTATGATTAATTTTGTCGTTGGGGATATATTTTGTCATTAACTACAATTCTGTTTGAATCATATGATCATGATAACAATATTTTCATGGCGGCTTATTTGGTAATGTGTAAAGTGTATGGATATCATATTATCATGTCACTATATTGTCATGGTTTTAATACTGTGATGGTGTTTATGTCAGCCTCCTGATGATATTATCATGACTGATATATGAATATGGTAACTAAATTGTAATGGCGATTATATTTAATTGTGACAATTTTGTCATGTTGCGCATTTTCATGGTAGCTACATTTTCATTGTTGTTTCATTGTTTTATCGGCTATACTGTCAAGGTGACTATATCTTTATTAAAAATTTCGTCTTGGTCGCTATTTTGTCATGGACACTATATTGTCCTGGAGCCTATATGTTTGCTATCATCCGAAAGAGACTATTTTGTCACAGCATCAATATTGTCAGGTGCTTATATTGCCATAATGAATATAATTTGAAGGCTTCCTTATTATTGCTTTGACTTTATTGTCATATCACTTATATGATCATGGCTATATTGTTATAGTGAATATATTGCCGTCTTGACTATATTATCATATTGGCTAAATTGTCATGGTATGTTGACATGGAAGCCTTATATTCATGATGTTTATATAATCAGTGAACTACATCGTGACATTATTGTCATGGTGGCTGTACTTTCATGGTGGCTATATAGTCGTTTGCTGTATTTTCATTGTTACTCTTTTGTGAAGATTGCTTTATTGTCACTGTAGCTATAGTGTCATGGGGTATATATTTTCATAGCAGCAGTATTGTAATTATGAACATACCGTCATTTTAGCTATCTACTCATTTTGGTTATATTGCGAAGATTTACATATCGTCACCTTGGCTATATTGTCAAGGTGATCTCTTTTATAGTTGCTATTTTGTCATTTTTTTAGTCACGCATATTTTTTCAAAAGCGATACATTATCGTGATAACTTTACTATTAAGGTGACAGTATATTGTCATTGTGACAATGTTGACATTATGACTATAATCTCTTTGTGGCTATATTGCTAAGATAACTATACTGTCATGGTGACTATTTCATGATGATGGTTATAATGACAGTTTGACAGCATTTTCATTGTATCATATTTAATGGTGTTGATTTTGCCCTTGAAGATATATTATAAAAACGGAAATTTCCTTTTTTTTTTAAATTATCATGTGAATATATTGCCATGATATGCGATATTGTTATAGTTTCAGTACTGTCATGTTGAATGTATATTATGTTGGTTACATTACAATTAAAGTCATAGTGGCAGGCTAACTATTTTCATGATTGGATCTTTTTGTTATGACGATTTTATTGTATTTGTGAGTATATTCTCATGGTTACCTGTGTTGCCGTAATTTCTATATTGTCGTGGACACAACCTATCATAAAATCTATATTGTCAGATCAGTTATATGACCATGGTACCTTTATTATCATAGTGAATATCAGCTTTATTGTCTTAGTGAATATATTGTCGTCGTGACTATAGTATCATAATGGCTAAATAGGATATATGTTGATATGAGGGCTATATTTTCATGATATTCATAAAGTCATTGAAAGATTACTATCAAGGTTAATCTAATAGCCTGGCGATTGATGTATACCGTGATATTATTGTTACGATAGCTGCATTGTCATGGTGGCTATATTGTCGTTTCCTGTATTTTCAATGTTACTCCTTTGTGAAGATTGCTTTATTGTCATCGTAGCTATTGTGTCATGGGGAATATATTTTCGTAGTAGCAGTATTGTCATTATGAACATATCGTCATTTTGGCTATCTGCTCATTTTGGTTACATTGCGAAGATTTACATATCGGCATCTTGGTTATATTGGCAAGGTGATCTCTTTATAGTTGCTATATTGTCATTTTTTTTAATCATGTATATTTTTTCATGAGTGACATATTATCTTGATAACTATATCATTAAAGTGACAGTATATTGTCAAGGTGACTATATTGTCATTATGACTACAATCTCTTAGTGGCTACATTGCTAAGATAACTACATGTGACTACATTTTCATTGTAGCTTATTTAATGGTGTTGATTTACCCTTGGAGATATATCATTATAAAAACGGATATTTCATTTTGTTTAAATTATGAGGTGAATACATTATCATAATATACTAAATTGTTATAGTTTCAGTACTGTCCTGGTGAATTTATATTATATTGGCTACATTACAATGGAAGCCATAGTGGCAGGGTGGTTATAATTTCATGGTTTGATCATTTTGTTATTAGTATTTTATTGTATTTTTGAATATATTGTCATGGTGACTGTGTTGCCATAATTTCAATACTGTCATTTGATTTATTAAATTGATGGTAATATTGCCATAGAGACTGTATTGTCATGTTGCCTTGTATGGTCATCATGGTTGTCTTGTCATCGTGACTCTATGGTCATGATGGCTATACTGTCATTAAGATTACATTCTTATGGGAACTATATTTCCATCATGGCTTTTTGTCAGAGTAGCTATATTGTCAAGTTAGCTATCTTATTGTGGTGGGTATTTTTTTGCCTTTTGGTATATTGCCATGATGGCTATACTAGAATTTTGGCAAGATTAGCATGGTGATATAGTGTTCGCAGCCAAAGTTTGTTTAGGACACTTTTTCATTGGAATACATTATCATGGTACCTACATTGTCAAGGTTACTATATTTCATGCAAGCTACATTGTAAAGATGACGATATTGGCATGGCGGGTGTATTGTTATGTTCAATATAACACCATCCTGGCTACATTATCTTCGTCGCTATATCAACTTGATGGCTATATTGCTACGGTCTATTTCATCGTTGGTGATGTATTTTCTCTTTACCTACAATTTGGTTGTGATTATATGATCATGATAATATTTCTATGACGGCTTATTTGGCATCTTGAGTGTATCTGTCTGGATATCATATCATCATGTAACTTAGTCTGTCATGCTTTTAAACGGTGATAGTGCTTATATGAAAATGCTGATTACATTATCATCATTAATGTATGATTATTGTAACTATATAGCAATGGCAATATCTTTTTTGATTATTTTGGTATGTTGACTTCATTTTGATAGTAGTTATATTGGTATGGCAGGTACATTTTCATGGTTCTGACGTTGTTTTATGGGCTATACTGTTAAGCCGGCTCTATAGTATTAATAAATTCTGTTTTGGACGCTATTGTCTCCTGGACACTATATACTTTAGAGGCTATATGTTTCCTACGATCCTAAAGCGACTATTTGGTCACGGTATCTATATTGTCAGGTGGCTATATTGTCGTTGTGAACATATTCTGGGTGTTTTTTAATGTTGCGTTGACTATATTGTTATATCAGTTATATGGCCATAGTGGCTTTGTTGTTATAGTGAATATGTTGTTGTTGTGACTATACTATCCTAATGGCTAAATTGTCATGGGAAATATGTTGATATGGATGCTATATTCTCATGATACTTTTATGGTAATTGTAAAAATATTTTCAAGTTTATTCTAATATCACAGTGATTGATTTATGTTGTATTATTATTGTTATGTTGGCTGTACAATCATGGTGGCTATATTGTCGTTTGATGCGTTTTCAATGTTCCTATTTAGTTAATATGGCTTTAATGTCAGTGTAGCTATACTTTCCTTGGGAACAAATTTTCATAGTGAGGCAATTGTCATTATGAAATAAAGTCATTCTGGCTATCTTCTAATTTGGGTTACATTGCTATGTTATATATATATCGTCACCTTGGCCATATTGGGAATGTAATTTCTTTTATAGGTGGTATCTTATCATTTTTTAATAATGAATATTCTGTTATAAGCGATATATTATCATAATACCCATATCATCAAGGTGAAAATATTAGCATGGCGACTATATTTTCTTTATGACTATAATCTTATGATAACAATATAGGTACCCTGATATATAGGTAACATGAAAAGACAATCACCCCCTTGAAATATGACAAAAAATAACAAATAGCCATCATGGTAATATTTTCATTTAGCAATATACCCACCATTGCAATATAGTTACCATATCAATATAATCTTAATGGAAATATAACTACCATGACCGTATAGACACGATGACAATACAACCACCAAGATAATACAGGAACCATGACATTACATTATGACAATATAGCCGCTAATT
The DNA here is from genome assembly GCF_036320965.1 of Panulirus ornatus. NCBI lineage: Eukaryota > Metazoa > Arthropoda > Malacostraca > Decapoda > Palinuridae > Panulirus > Panulirus ornatus. Next base: position 4,289,876 of record NC_092278.1, on the reverse strand, counting down.
CAACAAATCAAATAACAGTATAGATATTATGGCAATAGTCACCATGACAATATACACACAAGTGGAATATAATCGAAATAACAAAATGATTATATTAAGAAAATATAGCCACTCTGCCACTATGGCTTCCATTGGAATATAGCCAACATAATAATACATATACAATGACATTCCTGAAACCATAACAATATACCATATCACGACAATGTAGACCCTAATGATTTAATCAAAATGAGAATCTCGTTTTATAATGATACATCCTCAAGGGCAAACCCAACACCAATACAAAAGCTACCGTGAAAATGTAGTCACCATGACATTATAACTATCATGATGAAATATACACCATGACAATAAAGTTACTTTCGCAAGATACCCAATATGATATCACTGTCATAATAACAATATAGTCAAAATGCCAATATATAGGTACCGGAATGTTATAGTTATCATAATAATGTATCAGTTACGACAAAAAACGCATGATTTAAAAAATGAAAATATAGCAACCGTAAAAAAAATCACCTAGCTAATATAGCCAAGGTGATGATATATATATGATAGAAATGTAACCAAAATAAGGAGAAGGCCAAAATGACATTATGTTCATAATGACAAAAATTCCACGATGAAAATATATTCTCCATGACACTATAGGTACACTGACAGTAAAGCTATCCTCACAAAAGCGTAGAATTAAAATACAGGAAACTACAATATAGCCACCATGAAAATACAACCATCTTGACAATAATATCACGATATAACGCAATCACCAGGACAATTGAAGTCACCTTGACAGTAATCTTACAATGACTTTATAAATATCATGAAAATATAGCAGCCATGTCAAGATATTTGCTATGACAATTTAGCCATTATGAAAATATAGTCACGACGACAATCTATTCACTATGACAATAAAGCTACCATAATCATGTAACTGATATGACAATATAATCAAAGCAAAAATATAGGAACATTCAACTTATATTCACAATGGCAATATAACCTCCTGACAATATAGATACTGTTAATAGATAGTGGTTTTGGATCATAGCAAAAATATAGACTCCAGGACAATATAGTCTCTGTGAAAAAAAAAGTGACTCAGACAGGATTTATCATCATGATATGGTCATAACATTATAGCTGTCATGGAATTGTAGTCAACATGAAAAAATTAGCACAATGAAATAAAACGACATTACAAGATAGTTACCATAATCATACACCAATCATGATTATGTATTACAATCAGCAGGTTGACATAAACAAGATAATAGTGTAAAAACCATGACAATTTAAGTGACATGATGAGATGATATCTATTCACTTACACTTACAATACCACATAAGTTTCCATGAAAACATTATCAAGATCATATAATCACAACAGTATTGTCACTAATTACAAAATATATCCCGAAAGACAAAATTAACCATGACAATATAGCCATCAAGTTGATATAGCGACCAAGATAATGTCACCAGGACGGCATTATATTGAAAGTAATAATACAACCACCATGCCAATGTAGCTACCATGAAGATATAGTAACCTTGACCATGTAGCTACCATGATAGAATATATAATTGAAAAATATGCACAACAAGAGTTTAGCTGCTAAAACACTATATCGCCATGCCAATGTCGCCAAAATGTTATTATTGCCATCATGATAATATACTGCCTGAAAAGAAATATATATACCCACTACTCGACAATATAGCTATTCTGACTATATTGCCAACATGAAAAGACAATCACCTCCATGTTATCTAACAAAAATGACAAATAGCCATCATGGCGATATAGTGATTTAACAATACAGACACTATTGTAATATAGTTACCATAACAATGTGATCTTAACGACAATGTAGCCAACATGACTATATAGTCACGTTGACAATACAATCACCGTGACAATACAGATAACATGACAGTACCGTCTCTAAGACAATATTGCCATAGATTTGACAAATTATATGACAATATAGATATCATGGCAACATAGTCACCATGTAAATATACTCAGAAATGCAATATAATCGCCATGATAGAATCATCCAACCATGAAAATATATCCACCTACCATTTTGGTTTCCATTGCAATGTAGAAACAGTAATAAAAGATTTACCATGACAGTACCGAAACCATAACAGTATACCATATAATGGCAATGTAGTCAGCTGATAATTCAATGAAAGTGACAATTTCTCTTCTATAATGGTATATCCTCGAGGGCAATATCAACACCATTAAAAAAGCTTCTACGAAAATACAGTCATCATGACATTATAAAAATCATGATTAAAAAGTCATCATGACAATATAGTTATCTTGGCAATATAGCCACTGTGACATTATAGTCATAATGATAATATAGTCGCTATGATAATATTGTCACAATAAAAACATAATTATCATGATAATATTACGCTTACGACAAAGTATGCAAGAGTTGAATAATGACAATATATCACATATAAAAAGATGACCTTGCCAATATAGCTAAGGTGACAATATACACATTATAGCAATGTAACTAAAATGAAAAGATAGCCAAAATGACGGTATGGTCATAATGACACTACTGCCACTATGAAAATATGTTCCCCATGACACTATAGCTACACTGACAACAAAGACATATTCACAAAAAAGAAACATTGAAAATAAAGCAAACGAGAATATAGCCACCATCATAGTTCAGCTACCATGATAATAATGTCACGATACAAATCATCACCACGTCATTAGTCAGCTTGATAACAAACTTAAAATGACACTATGAATATTATGAAAATATAGCCTCCATGTGAACATGTCTGCCATGATAATCTGGCCATTATGATAATATAGTCATAACGGCAATTTATTCACTATAGCAATATAGCCACAGTGATCATATAAAAGATGTGAAAACACAGTCAAAGAAGAATAAAAGATATATACAAATCATATTCACTATGGCAGTATAACTACATGACAATATAGATACTGTGACAAATAGTCGCTTTGAATCATAGCAAACATACAGCCGGCAGGACAACATTGTCTCTATGACAAAATAGCGATTAAGACAGGATTTACCATTATAATATAGACAACTTGACAGTATAGACCATAAAACAATGTAACAATCATAAAACTGTACCTGCCAAAACGTTATAGATGTCATGAAATTTTAGTCAACATGACAAAATTATCATAATGAAATATCATCGGCATTACAATATAGTTACCATAATCATAGACCAATCATGATCATATAATCAGCAGGTTGACATAAACAATATCACAGTATAAAAACCATGACAGTATAAGTGACATGATGATATGATATCCATAAACTTACACTTACAATACCAAACAAGCCGCCATGAATATATTGTTATCATGATCATATAATCACAACAATATTGTAGGTAGTGAGAAATATATCCCCAACGACAAAATTAATCATAGCAATATAGCCATCAACTTGTTATAGCGACCAAGATAATGTAGCAAGCATTGTATTGAGAATTACAATACAGCCACCGTGCCAATGTCGTCACCATGACAATATAGCTACCATAAGAAATATAATAACGTTGATAATGTAGCTCCCATGGCAAAATATTCAAGATAGATAATACCCAAAAGATAGCCACAACAAGAGTTTAGCTGCTAAGTCGATATATCACCATGCCAATATCTCTAAAATGTTAGTATAGCTATCGCAACGATATAGCTAACTTGACAATATACTACTCTGACAATATAGGTAACATTAAAAGACAGCCACCTCCTTGAAATATAAAAAAAAAAAAAATGACAAATAGCCATCATAGCAATGTGGTAACTAAACAATATAGCCATCTTGGCAATGTGGTAACCAAACAATATAGCCATCATGGCAATATGATTACCATAGCAATGTATTCTTAATGGCAATATAGTCACCATGTCCTTATAGTCACGATGACAATACAACTACCATGACAATACAGAAAACATTAAAATATAGTCTCTAAGACAATATTGCCACTAATTCAACAAGTTAAATGACAATATAGATATTATGGCAACACAATCACGATGAAAATATACTCAGAAATGTTATATAATTGTCATAATACAATAATCCTACCAAGAAAATATGGTCACCCTGCCACTATGGCTTCCATTACAATATAGCCACAGTAACAAAACATTCACCACGACAGTACTGAAACCATAACAATATAGCATATCATGACAATGTAGTCACTTGATCATTTAATGAAAAATAAAAATATCGCTTCTATTATGGTATAACCTCAGGGACAAAATTTTATGCACCCTTAAAAAGTTGCCATGAAAATACAGTCACTATGACATAAATATCATGATAAAATAGTGACCATGGCAATATAGCCACTCTGAGATTATAGTCATTATGACAATATTGTCGCTATCAAAATACTGTCACCTTAATAATAAAGTTATCAAAATGGTATATCGCTTGTGACAAAATATGCATGATTAGGAAATGACAGTATAGCACCTATAAAAAAAGATCACCTTGCCACTATAGTCAAGGTGACGATATATAAATCATAGCAACGTAAAGGAAAAGAGATGATAACCAGAACGACGGTATGTTCATAATAACAATACTGCAACTATGAAAATATATCCCCCACGATTCTCCAGCTTCACTGACAATAAAGCCATCTTCAAAAAAAGAGTACTATTGAAAACAATAGCAAACGACTAAACAGCCAATAAGACAGTACAGCCACCATGACAAAAATCTCTCGATATAAATCAATCGCCAGGACATTAGCGTCACCCTGATAATGAATATACGATGAGTACATGAACATCATGAAAATATAGCGTCCATATAAATACATTTGTCGTGAAAATATAGCTTCCATATGAATATCTTTAAAGTGACAGTTTCTCCATTCTGATAATATGGTCAAGTCGCTAACATATTTACCATAACAATAAAGCCACCATGATCACATAAATGATATGACAATATAGTCAACGCAAAAATAAACGCATTTATAAATTATATCCACTCTGAGAATACAGCCACATGAAAATATAGATGCTGTGACAAAATAATCATTTTAGGATCATAGCAAACATATAGCGTCCAAGAGAATTTAGTCTCTATGACAAAATAGCGAAGGAGACAGGATTTATCATCACAAAACAGTCACCTTGACCGTATAGCCAATAAAACAGTGGAATAACCATGAAAAAGGACCTACCATAACAATATAGCTTACTTGAAAATATAGTTACAAATTCATTACAATGAAATACAAACGATATCACATTATGGTTTCGATAATCATACACCAATCATGATCATATAAGATAAAACCTTCAAATCAAAGCAAGGGTAGCGACAACGAAGGGAGGAATAGCTACAACCTAGCTCTGAAAGACGACAGCAGCTCGGTACACGTCGGTAGCTGGTGCGTAACTGTCATCAGGTGACTACATTGTCATGATATGCTATATTGTCATGGTTTCAGTACTGTTGTAGTGAATGTATTATTATGTTAGCTATATTGCAGTGGCAGGGTGGCTAAATTTTCATGGTAGGATAATTTTGTTATCACGGTTATATTGTATTTGTGATAATACTGTCATGGTGACTGTATTCTAGTAATATCTATATTATCATTCAATTTGTTGAAGCGATTGCAATATTGTCGTAGAGACTCTAATGTCATGTTGACTGTATTGTCATGATGGTTGCATGTCATCTTGACTATATAGTCATGTTGGTTATATTTGAGTTATGATTACATGGATATTGTAACTATATTGCCATGGTGACTATATTGATAGGTGACTACATTGCCATGAGAGCTATTTTTCATTTTTGTTATACTGTAAAGAGGTGACTGTCTTTTCATATTGAATATATTATCAGGGTAGCTATATTGTTAAGTTAGCTATATCATTGTGGTGCTTATTTTCTTTTTCTGGTGGTATATTGCCATGATGCCTAGACTAACGTTTTGGCAATATTGGCATGGTGATATAGTGTCTTAGCAAATAAACTGTTATTGTGGATATGTTCCATGGGATTTAATCATCATAGTAGCTACATTGTCAATGTTACTATATTTTCATGGTAGCTCAATTGTCATGGTGACGATATTGCCATTGTGGCTGTATTGTTATTTTCAATATAATGCCATTCTAACTACATTATCTTGTCGATATATTTACTTGCTGGCTATATTCTATGGTTAATTTTGTCGTTGGGATATATTTTGTCATTAACTAGAATTTTGTTTTAATTATATGATCATGATAACAATATTTTCATGGCGGCTTATTTGGTAATGTGAGTTGAAGTGTATGGATATCATATTATCATGTTACTATATTGTCATGGTTTTTATACTGTGATGGTTTTCATAGTCAGCCTCCTGATGATATTATCATGATTGATATATGATTATGGTAACTAAATTGTAATGGCGATTATATTTCATTGTGACAATTTTGTCATGTTGCCTGCATTTTCATGGTAGCTATAATGTTATGGCAGGTACATTTTCATAGTTGTTTCATTGTTTTATCGGCTATACTGTCAAGGTGACTATATCCTAATTAAGAATCTTGTCTTGGTCGCTATTTTGTCATGGACACTATATTGTCTTGGAGCCTATATGTTTGCTATGATCCGAAAGAGACTATTTTGTCACAGCATCAATATTGTCAGGTGCTTATATTGCCATAATGAATATAATTTGAAGGCTTCCTTATTGTTGCGTTGACTGTATTGTCATATCACTTATATGATCATGGCTATATTGTTTTAGTGAATATATTGCCGTCTTGACTATATCATCATATTGGCTAAATTGTCATGGTAAGTATGTTGACATGGAAGCCTTATTTTCATGATGTTTATATAGTCAGTGAATCATATCGTGACATTATTGTCATATTGGCTATACTTTCATGGTGGCTATAAAGTCGTTTCCTGTATTTTCACTGTTACTCTTTTGTGAAGATTGCTTTATTGTCATTGTTGCTATAGTGTCATGGGGTATATATTTTCATAGCAGCAGTATTGTATTTTTGAACATACCGTCATTTTGGCTATCTACTCATTTTGGTTATATTGCGAAGATTTACATATCGTCACCTTGGCTATATTGTCAAGGTGATCCCTTTTATAGTTGCTATATTGTCATTTGTTTTAGGCATGCATATTTTTTCATAAGCGATACATTATCGTGATAACTTTACTATTAAAATGACAGTATATTGTCATTGTGACAATGTTGACATTATGACAATAATCTCTTAGTGGCTATATTGCTAAGATAACTATACTGTCATGGTGACTATTTCATGATGATGGGTATAATGACAGTTTGATAGCATTTTCACTGTAGCATATTTAATGGTGTTGATTTTGCCCTTGAAGATATATTAAAAAAACGAAAATTTCCTTTTTTTTTTTTGAATTATCATGTGAATATATTGCCATGATATGCGATATTGTTATAGTTTCAGTACTGTCATATTGAAGGTATATCATGTTGGTTACATTACAATTAAAGTCATAGTGGCAGGGTAACTATATTTTCAAGGTTGGATCATTTTGTTATGACGATTATATTGTATTTGTGAGTATATTCTCATGGTTACTGTGTTGCCGTAATTTCTATATTGTCCTGGACACTACCTATTTTGAAATCTATATTGTCATATCAGTTATATGACCATGGTAGCTTTATTGTCATAGTGAATATCAGCTTTATTGTCTTAGTGAATATCTTGTCGTCGTGACTATATCATCATAATGGCTAAATTGTCATAGGATATATGTTGACATGAGGGATATGTTTTCATGATATTCATAAAGTCATTGAAAGATTACTATCAAGGTGACTCTAATAGCCTGGCGATTGAAGTATACCGTGACATTATTGTTACGATAGCTGCATTGTCATGGTGGTTATATTGTCGTTTCCTGTATTTTCAATGTTACTCCTTTGTGAAGATTGCTTTATTGTCATTGTAGCTATAGGGTCACGGGGAATATATTTTCGTGGTAGTAGTATTGTAAATATGAACATATCGTCATTTTGGCTATCTGCTCATTTAGGTTACATTGCGAAGATTTACATATCGTCACCTCGGCTATATTGGCAAGGTAATCTCTTTATAGTTGTTATTTTGTCATTTTTTTTAATTATGTATATTTTTTCATGAGTAATACATTATGTTGATAACTATATCATTAAAGTGATAGTATATTGTCATGGTGACTATATTGTCATTATGACTACAATCTCTTAGTGGCTATATTGCTAACTACATGTGACTATATTTTCATTGTAGCTTATTTAATGGTGTTGATTTACCCTTGGAGATATATCATTATAAAAACGGATATTTCATTTTGTTGAAATTATGAGGTGAATACATTGTCATGATATGCTATATTGTTATAGTTTCAGTACTGTCATGGTGAATGTATATTATATTGGCTACATAACAATGGAAGCCATAGTGGCAGGGTGTCAATATTTTCATGGTTTGATCATTTTGTTATTAGAATTTTATTGTATTTTTAAATATATTGTCATGGTGATTGTGTTGCCATAATTTCTATATTGTCATTTGATTTATTAAATTGATGGGAATATTGTCATAGAGACTGTATTGTCATGTTGCCTGTATGGTCATCATGGTTGTCTTGTCATCGTGACTCTATGGTCATGATGTCTTTGCTCTCATTAAGATTACATTCTTATGGTAACTATATTGCCATCATGGCTTTTTGTCAGAGTAGCTATAGTGTTAAGTTAGCTATCTTATTGTGATGGGTATTTTTTTTTCCTTTTGGTGTATTGCCATTATGGCTATACTAGAATTTTGGGAAAATTAGCATGGTGATATAGTGTTCGCAGCCCAACTGTTGTTCTGGACATTTTTTCATGGGAATACATTATCATGGTACCTACATTGTCAAGGTTACTATATTTCATGCAAGCTACATTGTAAAGATGACGATATTGGCATGGCGGGTGTATTATTATGTTCAATATAACGCCATCCTGGCTACATTATCAACTTCATGGCTGTATTGCTACGGTCAATTTCATCGTTGGTGATGTATTTTATCTTTACCTACAATTTGGTTGTGATTATATGATCATGATAATATTTCTATGACGGCTTATTTGGCATCTTGAGTGTATCTGTCTGGATACCATATCATCATGTAACTTAGTCTGTCATGTTTTTTAACGGTGATGGTGCTTATGTGAAAATGCTCATTAAATTATCATCATTAATTTATGATTATTGTAACTATATAGCAATGGCGATATCTTTTTTTGATCATTTTGGTATGTTGACTTCATTTTGATAGTAGTTATATTGGTATGGCAGTTACATTTTCATGGTTCTGACATTGTTTTATGGGCTATATTGTCAAGGCGGCTCTATAGTATTGATAAATTCTGTTTTGTACGCTATTGTCTCCTGGACACTATATACTTAAGATTATATATGTTTCCTATGAACCGAAAGCGACTATTTGGTCACGGTATCTATATTGTCAGGTGGCTATATTGACGTTGTGAACATATTCTGAATGTTTCTTTCATGTTGCGTTGACTATATTGTTATATCGGTTATATGGCCATGGTGGCTTTGTTGTTATAGTGAATATATTGTAGTTGTGACTATACTATCATAATGGCTAAATTGTCATGGGAAATATGTTGATATGGATGCTTTATTCTCATGACACTTTCATGGTAATTGTATAAATTTTTTCAAGTTTACTTTAATATCACAGTGATTGATTTATGTTGTAACATTATTGTTATTCTGGCAGTACAATCATGGTGGCTATATTGTCGTTTGATGCGTTTTCAATGTTACTATTTAGCGAATATGGCTTTAATGTCAGTGTAGCTATACTTTCATTGGGAACAAATTTTCATAGTAACGCAATTGTCATTATGAAATAAAGTCATTCTGGCTGTCTTCTAATTTGGGTTACATTGCTATGTTATATATATCGTCACCTTGGCTATATTGGGAATGTGATTTTTTTTGTAGGTGGTATATTGTCGTTTTTTAATAGTGCATATTCTGTTATAAGCGATATATTATCATAATACCCATATCATTAAGGTGAAAATATTGGCATGGCGACTATATTGTCTTTATGACTGTAATCTTATGATAACAATATAGGTACCCTGATATATAGCCAACATAAAAAGACAATCACCCCCCTGTAATATGAAAAAAAATAACAAATAGCCATCATGGCAATATATTCATTTAGCAATATAGCCACCCTGGCAATTTAGTTACCATATCAATATAATCTTAATTGGAATATAACTATCATGACCGTATAGACACGATGAAAATACAACCACCAAGAGAATACAGGAACCATGACATTACATTATGACAATATAGCCACCAATTCAACAAATCAAATGACAGTATAGATATTATGGCAACAGTCACCATGACAATATACACACAAGTGGAATATAATCGACATAACAAAATGATTATATTATGAAAATATAGCCACTCTCCCACTATGGCTTCCATAGGAATATAGCCAACATAATAATACATATACAATGACTTTCCTGAAACCCTGACAATATAACATATCACGACAATGTAGACCCTAATGATTTAATCAAAATGAGAATCTCGTTTTATAATGATACATCATCAATTGCAAACCCAACACCAATATAAAAGCTACCGTGAAAATGTAGTCACCATGACATTATAACTATCATGATGAAATATACACCATGACAATAAAGTTACTTTGGCAAGATACCCAACATGATATCATTGTCATAATAACAAAATAGTCAAAATGCCAATATATAGGTACCTGAATGTTATAGTTATCATGATAATGTATCACTTACGACAAAAAATGCATTATTTAAGAAATGAAAATATAGTACCGTAAAAAAAGATCACCTTGCTAATATAGCTAATTGCTAATATATTGCTAATATATTCAGAATGGCAATATAACCAACTGACAATATGGATACTGTTAATAGATAGTCGTTTTCGGATCATAGCAAACATATAGACTCCAGGACAATATAGTCTCTGTGAAAAAACAGTGACTCAGACAGGATTTATCGTCATGATATGGTCATAACATTATAGCTGCCATGGAATTGTAGTCAACATGAAAAAATTATCACATGAAATAAAACGACATTATAATATAGTTACCATAATCATACACCAATCATAATTATATAATCAGCAGGTTGACATAAACAATATAATTGTGTAAAAACCATGACAATTTAAGTGACAGATGAGATGATATCTATTCACTTACACTTACAATACCATATAAGTTTTCATGAAAATATTATCATGATCACATAATGACAACAGTATTGTCACTAATTACAAAATATATACCGAAAGACAAAATTAACCATAACAATATAGCCATCAAGTTGATATAGCGACCAAGGTAATGTAGCCAGGACGGCATTATATTGGAAGTAAGAATACAACCACCATGCCAATGTAGCTACCATGAAAATATAGTAACCTTGACTATGTAGCTACAATGATAAAATATACAATTGAAAGATATCCACAACAAGAGTTTAGCTGCTAAGACACTATATCGCCAAAATGTTATTATTGCCATCATGATAATATACCGCCAGAAAGGAAATATATATACCCACTACTCGAAATATAGCTATTCTGACAATATTGCCAACATGAAAAGACAGTCACCTCCTTGTTATTTAACAAAAATGACAAATAGCATTCATGGCGACATAGTGATTTAACAATACAGCCACTATGGTAATATAGTTATTATAACAATGTGATCTTAACGACAATGTAGCCAACTTGCCTATATAGTCACGTTGACAATACAACCACCGTGACAATACAGATAACATGACAGTACCGTCTCTAAGACAATATTGCCATCAATTTGACAAATTATATGACAATATAGTTATCATGGCAACATAGTCACCATGTAAATATACTCAGAAATGCAATATAATCGCCATGATAAAATTATCCTACCATGAAAATATAGCCACCTACCATTTTAGTTTCCATTGCAATGTAGAAACAGTAATAAAAGATTTACCATGACAGTACCGAAACCATAACAGTACAGCATATCATGGCAATGTAGTCAGCTGATAATTTAATCAAAATGACAATTTCTCTTCTGTAATGGTATATCCTCAAGGGCAATATCAACACCATTAAAAAAGCTTCTACGAAAATACAGTCATTATGACATTATAAATATCATGATAAAAAAGTCACCATGACAATATAGTTATCTTGGCAATATAGCCACTGGGACATTATAGTCATAATGATAATATAGTCGCTATGACAATATCGTCACCATAGAAATATAATTATCATAATAATATTTCGCTTATGACAAAGTATGCAAGAGTTAAATAATGACAATATATCACCTATAAAAAGATCACCTTACCAATATAGCTAAGGTGATAATATATACATTATAGCAATGTAACTAAAATGAAAAGATAGCCAAAATGACGGTATGGTCATAATGACAATACTGCCACTATGAAAATATGTTCCCCATGACACTATAGCTACACTGACAACAAAGCCATATTCACAAAAGAGCAACATTGAAAATACAGCAAACGAGAATATAGCCACCATCATAGTTCAGCCACCATGATTATAATATCACGATACAAATCATCACCATGTCATTAGTTACCTTGATAATAAACTTACAATGACTCTATAAATATCATGAAAATATAGCCTCCATGTCAACATGTCTGCCATGATAATCTGGCCATTATGATAATATAGTCATGACGGCAATTTATTCACTATAGCAATATAGCCACAGTGATCATATAACTGATGTGAGAATACAGTCAAAGAAGTAAAAAAGAAATATACAAATCATATTCACTATGGCAGTATAACTACATGACAATATAGATACTGTGACAAATAGTCGTTTTTGAATCATAGCAAGCATATAGCCGGCAGGACAACATAGTCTCTATGACAAAATAGCGACCAAGACAGGAGGTATCATTATGATATAGACACCTTGACAGTATAGACCATAAAACAATGTAACAATCATGAAACTGTGCCTGCCAAAACATTATAGATGTCATGAAATTTTAGTCAACATGACAAAATTATCATAATGAAATATCATCGGCATTACAGTATAGTTACCATAATCATAGATCAATCATGATCATATAATCAGCAGGTTGACATTAACAATATCACAGTATAAAAACCATGACAGTATAAGTGATATGATGATATGATATCCATACACTTACACTTACAATACCAAAGAAGCCGCCATGAATATATTGTTATCACGGTCATATAATCACAACAATATTGTATGTAGTGAGAAATATATCCCAACGACAAAATTAATCATAGCAATATAGCCATCAACTTGTTATAGCGACCAAGATAATGTAGCAAGCATTGTATTGAGAATTACAATACAGCCACCGTGCCAATGTCGTCACCATGAAATATAGCTACCATGAAAATATAGTAACGTTGATAATGTAGCTGACATGGCAAAATATTCAAGATAGAAAATGCCCAAAAGATAGCCACAACAAGAGTTTAGCTGATAAGACGATATATCACAATGCCAATATCTCTAAAATGTTAGTATAGCCATCATGGCAATATATCAACAGAAAAAATACTCATCACAACGACATAGCTAACTTGACAATATATTACTCTGACAATATAGGTAACATTAAAAGACAACCACCTCCTTGAAATATTAAAAAAAAGAAATGATAAATAGCCATCATGGCAATGTGGTAACTAAACAATATAGCCATCATGGCAATATGGTAACCAAACAATATAGCCATCATGGCAATATGATTACCATAGCAGTGTATTCTTAATGGCAATATAATCACCATGTCCTAATAGTCACGATGACAATACAACTAACATGACAATGCAGAAAACATCAAAATACAGTCTCTAAGACAATATTGCCACTAATTCAACAAGTTAAATGACAATATAGATATTATGGCAACACAATCACGATGACAATATACTCAGAAATGTTATATAATCGTCATAATGAAATGGTCCTATCATGAAAATATAGGCACCCTGCCACTATGGCTTCCATTACAATATAGCCACAATAACAAAACATTCACCACGGCAGTACTGAAACCATAACAATATAACATACCATGACAATGTATTCACTTGATCATTTGGTGAAAAATAAAAATTTCGCTTCTATTATGGTATAACCTCAGGGACAAAATTTTATACACTCTTAAAAAGCTGCCATGAAAATACAGTCACTATGACATAAATATCATGATAAAACAAAGACCAGAGCAATATAGCTACTCAGAGATTATAGTCATTATGACAATATTGTCGCTATTAAAATACTGTCACCTTAATAATAAAGTTATCAAAATGATATATCGCTTGTGACAAAATATGCATGATTAGAAAATGACAGTATAGCACCTATAAAAAAGATCACCTTGCCACTATAGTCAAGGTGACGATATATACATCATAGCAACGTAAAGAAAAAGAGATGATAACCAGAACGACATGTTCATAATGACAATACTGCAACTATGAAAATATATTCCCTACGAATCTCCAGCTTCACTGACAATAAAGCCATCTTCACAAAAAGAGTACTATTGAAAAAAAATAGCAAACGACTATACATCCATCAAGACAGTACAGCCACCATGACAATAATCTCTCGATATAAATCAATCGCCAGGACATTAGCGTCAGCTTGATAATGAATATATAATGAGTACATGAACATCATCAAAAAAATATAGCGTCCATATAAATATATTTGTCGTGAAAATATGGCCTCCATATGAATATCTTTAAAGTGACAGTTTCGCCATTCTGATAATATAGTCAAGACTCTAATATATTCACCATAACAATAAAGCCACCATGATCATATAAATAATATGACAATATAGTCAGCGCAAAAATAAACGCATTTATAAATCATTTCCACTCTACAGCCACATGAAAATATAGATACTGTGGCAAAATAGTCATTTTTGGATCATAGCAAACACATAGCATCCAAGAGAATATAGTCTCTATGACAAAATAGCGAAGAAGACATGATTTATCATCACAATACAGTCACCTTGACAGTATAGCCAATAAAACGGTGGAACAACCATGAAAATGTAACTACCATAATAATATAGCTTACAGGAAAATATAGTTACTATGACAAATTCATTACAATAAGATACAAACGATATCACATTATGGTTTCGATAATCATACACCAATCATGATCATATAAGATAAAACCTTCAAAACAAAGCAAGGGTAGCGACAACGCAGGGAGGAATAGCTACAATCCAGCTCTGAAAGACCACAGCAGCTCTATACACGTCGGTAGCTGGTGCGCGACTGTCATCAGGTGACTACATTGTCATATGCTATAATGTCATGGGTTCAGTACTGTCGTAGTGAGTGTATTATTATGTTTGCTATATTGCAGTGGCAGGGTGCCTAATTTTCATGGTTGGATAATTTTGTTATCGCGGTTATATTGCATTTGTGATAATACTGTCATGGTGACTGTGTTCCAGTTATATCTATGTTATCATTTAATTTGTTGAAGCAATTGTAATATTGTCGTAGAGACTCTAATGTCATGTTGCCTGTATTGTCATGATGGTTGCATGTCATCTTGACTATATAGTCATGTTGGTTATACTCCAGTTATGATTACATGGTTATGGTAACTATATTGTCATGGTGACTATATTGATAGGTGACTACATTGCCATGATAGCTATTTTTCATTTTTGTTATACTGTAAGGAGGTAACTCTCTTTTCATATTGAATATATCAGGGTAGCTATATTGTTAAGTTATCTATATCATTGTGGTGCTTATTTTCTTTTTCTGGTGGTATATTGCCATGATGCCTAGACTAATATTTTGGCGATATTGGCATGGTGATATAGTGTCTTAGCAAATAAACTGTTATTGTGGATATGTTCCATTTGATTTGATTATCATAGTAGCTACATTGTCAATGTTACTATATTTTCATAGTAGCTCCATTCTCATGGCGACGATATTGCCATTGTGGCTGTATTGTTATTTTCAGTATAATGCCATCCTAACTACATTATCTTGGTCGCTATATTTACTTGCTGGCTATATTGCTTTGGCTAATTTTGTCGTTGGGGATATATTTTTTCATTAACTACAATTTTGTTTTAATCATATGATCATGATAACAATATTTTCTTGGCGGCTTATTTGGTAATGTGAGTGCAAGTGTATGGATATCATATTATCATGTCACTATATGGTCATGGTTTTTATACTGTGATGGTTTTTATGTCAGCCTCCTGATGATATTATCATGATTATGGTAACGAAATTGTAATGCCGATTATATTTCATTGTGACAATTTTGTCATGTTGCCTGCATTTTTATGGTAGCTATATTGTTATGGCAGGTACATTTTCATTGCTGTTTCATTGTTTTATCGACTATACTGTCAAGGTAACTATATCTTAATTAAAAATCTTGTCTTGGTCGCTATTTTGTCATGGACACTATATTGTCTTGGAGCCTGCATGTTTGCTATGATCCGAGAGAGACTATTTTGTCACAGCATCAATATTTTCAGGTGCTTATATTGCCATAATAAATATAATTTGAAGGCTTCCTTATTGTTGCGTTGACTGTATTGTCATATCACTTATATGATCATGGCTATAATGTTATAGTGAATATATTACCGTCATGACTATATTATCATATTGGCTACATTGTCATGGTAAGTATGTTGGCATGGAAGCCTTATTTTCATGATGTTTATAAAGTCAGTGAATCATATCGTGATATTATTGTCATAGTGGTGTACTTTCATGGTGGCTATATAGTCTTTCGCTGTATTTTCACTGTTACTCTTTTGTAAAGATTGCTTTATTGTCATTGCAGATATAGTATCATGGGGGATATATTTTCATAGCAGCAGTATTGTCATTATGAACATACCGTCATCTTGTCTTTCTACTCATTTGTTTATATTGCGAATATTTACATATCGTCACCTTGGCTATATTGTCAAGGTGATCTCTTTTATAGTTGTTATATTGTAATTCTTTTTAGTCACGCAAATTTTTTCATAAGCGATACATTATCGTGATAACTTTACTATTAAGGTGACAGTATATTGTCATAATAACAATGTTGACATTATGACTATAATCTCTTAGTGGCTATATTGCTAAAATAACTATACTGTCATGGTGACTATATCATGATGATGGTTATAATGACAGTTTGACTGCATTTTCATTGAAGCATATTTATTGGTGTTGATTTAGCGCTTGAAGATATATTATAAAAACGAAAATATCTTTTTTTTAAATTATCATGTAAATATATTGCCATGATATGCGATATTGTTATAGTTTCAGTACTGTCATGTTGAATGTATATTATGTTGGTTACATTACAATTAAAGTCATAGTGGCAGGGTAACTATATTTTCATGGTTGGATCATTTTGGTTTGACGATTTTATTGTATTTGTGAGTATATTCTCATGGTTACTGCGTTGCCCTAATTTCTATATTGTCGTGGACACTACATATCCTGAAATCTATATTGTCATATCAGTTTTATGATCATAGTAGCTTTATTGTCATAGTGAATATCTTGTCGTGAATATATTATCATAATGGCTAAATTGTCATAGGAAATATGTTGACATGAGGGCTATATTTTCTTGATAATCATAAAGTCATTGAAAGATTACTATCAAGGTGACTCTAATAACCTGGCGATTGATGTATATCGTGACATTATTGACACGATAGCTGCATTGTCATGGTAGCTATATTGTCGTTTCCTGTATTTTCAATGTTACTCTTTTGTAAAGATTGCTTTATTGTCATTGTAGCTATAGTGTCATGGGGAATATATTTTCGTAGTAACAGTATTGTCATTATGAACATATCGCCATTTTGGCTATCTGCTCATTTTGGTTACATTGCGAAGATTTACATATCGTCACCTTGGCTATATTGGCAAGGTGATCTCTTTATAGTTGCTATATTGTCATTTTTTTTAATCATGTATATTTTTTCATGAGTGATATATTATCTTGATAACTATATCATTAAAGTGACAGTATATTGTCATGGTGACTATTCATCATTATGACTACAATCTCTTATTGGCTATATTCCTAAGATAACTGCATGTGACTACATTTTCATTGTAGCTTATTTAATGGTGTTGATTTACCCTTGGAGATATATCATTATAAAAACGGATATTTCATTTTGTTTAAATTATGTTTGAAGGTGAATACATTGTCATGATATGCTATATTGTTATAGTTTCAGTACTGTCATGGTGAATGTATATTATGTTGGCTACATTACAATGGAAGCCATAGTGGCATGGTGGCTATATTTTCATGATTTGATCATTTTGTTATTAGTATTTTATTTTATTTTTGAATATATTGTCATGGTGACTGTATTGCCATAATTTCTATATTGTCATTTGATTTATTAAATTGATGGGAATATTGTCATAGAGACTATATTGTCATGTTGCCTATATGGTCATCATGGTTCTCTTGTCATCGTGACTCTATGGTCATGATGGCTATACTGTCGTTAACATTACATTCTTATGGTAACTATAATGCCATCATTGGTTTTTGTCAGAGTAGCTATATTGTAAAGTTAGCTATCTTATTGTGGTGGGTATTTTTTTTCCTTTTGGTATATTTCCATGATGGCTATACTAGAATTTTGGCAAGATAAGCATGACGATATAGTGTTCGCAGCCCAACTGTTGTTTTGGACATCTTTTCATGGGAATACACTTTCATGGTACCTACATTGTCATGGTTACTATATTCCATGCATGCTACATTGTAAAGATGACGATATTGGCATGGCGGGTGTATTGTTATGTTCAATATAACGCCATCCTGGCTACATTATCTTCGTCGCTATATCAACTTGATGGCTATATTGCTACGGTCAATTTCATCGTTGGGGATGTATTTTGTCTTTACCTACAATTTGGTTGTGATTATATGATCATGATAATATTTCTATGACGGCTTATTTGGCATTTTGAGTGTATCTGTCTGGATATCATATCATCATGTAACTTAGTCTGTCATGCTTTTAAACGGTGATGGTGCTTATGTGAAAATGCTGATTACATTATCATCATTAATGTATGATTATTGTAACTATATAGCAATGGCAATATCTTTTTTGATCATTTTGGTATGTTGACTTCATTTTGATAGTAGTTATATCGGTATGGCAGATAAATTTTCATGGTTCTGACATTGTTTTATGTGCTATACTGTCAAGGCGGCTCTATATTATTAATATATTCTGTTTGGACGCTATTGTCTCCTGGACACTATATACTTTAGAGGCTATATGTTTCCTATGATCCGAAAGCGACTATTTTGTCACGGTATCTATATTGTCAGGTGGCTATATTGACGTTGTGAACATATTCTGAATATTTCTTTAATGTTATGTTGACTATATTGTTATATCAGTTATATGGCCATGGTGGCTTTGTTGTTATAGTGAATATATTGTAGTTGTGACTATACTATCATAATGGCTAAATTGTCATGGGAAATATGTTGATATAGATCCTATATTCTCATGATACTTTTAGGGTAATTGTAAAAAATTTTTCAAGTTTACTCTAATATCACACTGATTGATTTATGCTGCAACATTATTGTTATGGTGGCTGTACAATCATGGTGGCGAAATTGTCGTTTGATGCGAGCCAATGTATATATATATATGATAGAAATGTAACCAAAATAAGGAGATGGCCAAAGTAACAGTATGTTCATAATAACAATAATTCCACTATGAAAATATATTCTCCATGACACTATAGGTACACTGACAGTAAAGCTATCTTCACAAAAGTGTAAAATAAAAATACAGCAAACTACAATATAGCCACCAAGACAAAACAGCCATCTTGACAATAATATCACGATATAACTCAATCACCAGGACAAAAGAGTTACCTTGATAGTAATCTTACAATGACTTTATTAATATCATGAAAATATAGCCCCCATGTCAAGATATTTGCTATGACAATTTAGCCATTATGAAAATATAGTCACGACGACATTCTATTCACTATGACAATAAAGCCACCAAGATTATATAACTGATATGACAATATAATAAAAGCAAAAATATAGGAACATTCAACTTATATTCACAATGGCAATATAACCTCCTGACAATATAGATACTGTTAATATATAGTCGCTTTCGGATCATAGCAAAAATATAGACTCCAGGACAATATAGTCTGTGTAAAAACAGTGACTCCAACAGGATTTATCATCATAATATGCTCATAACATTATAGGTGTCATGGAATTGTAGTCAACATGACAAAATTATCGCAATGAAATAAAACGACATTACAATATAATTACCATAATCATACACCAATCATGATTATATAATCAGCAGGTTGACACAGACATGATCATAGTGTAAAAACCATGACAATTTAAGTGACATGATGAGATGATATCCATTCACTTACACTTACAATACCACATAACTTTTCATGAAAATATTATCATGATCATATAATCACAACAGTATTGTCACTAATTACAAAACATATCCCGAAAGACAAAATTAACCATAACAATATAGCCATCAAGTTGATATAGCGACCAAGATAATATAGCCAGGACGGCATTATATTGAAAGTAAGAATACAACCACCATGCCAATCTCCTCACCATGACAATGTAGCTACCATGAAAATATAGTAACTTTGACTATGTAGCTACCATGATAAAATATACAATTGAAAAATATCCACAACAAGAGTTTAGCTGCTAAAACACTATATCGCTATGCAAATATCGCCAAAATGTTATTATTGCCATCATGATAATATACCGCCAGAAAAGAAATATATATACCCAATACTCGACAATATAGCTATTCTGACAATATTTCCATGAAAAGACAGTCACCTCCTTGTTATATAACAAAAATGACAAATACCCATCATGGCGATATAGTGATTTAACAATACAGCCACTATGGTAATATAGTTACCATAACAATGTGATCTTAACGACAATGTAGCCAACATGACTATATAGTCACCTTGACAATACAACCGCCGTGACAATACAGATAACATGACAGTACCGTCTCTAAGACAATATTGCCATCAATTTGACAAATTATATGACAATATAGATATTATGGCAACATAGTCACCATGAAAAAATACTCAGAAATGCAATATAATCGCCATGATAAAATTATCCTACCATGAAAATATAGCCACCTACCATTTTGGTTTAAATGGCAATGTAGAAACAGTAATAAAATACATGACAGTACTGAAACCATAACAGTATAGCATATCATGGCAATGTAGTCAGCTGATAATTTAATCAAAATGACAATTTCTCTTCTATAATGGTATATCCTTAAGGGCAATATCAACTCCATTAAAAAAGCTTTTACGAAAATACAGCCATTATGACATTATAAAAATCATGATAAAAAAGTCACCAAGACAATATAGTTATCTTGGCAATATAGCCACTGTGACATTATAGTCATAATGATAATATAGTCGCTATGACAATATTGTCATCATAAAAATATAATTATCATGATAATATTTCGCTTATGACAAAGTATGCAAGAGTTAAATAATGACAATATATCACCTATAAAAAGATCACCTTGCCAATATAGCTAAGGTGTCGATATATACATTATAGCAATGTAACAATAGCGACCAAGACAAGATTTTTAATCAAGATATAGTCACCTTGACAGTATAGCCGATAAAACAATGAAACAACAATGAAAATGTACCTGCCATAACAATATAGCTACCATGAAAATGCAGGCAACATGACAAAACTGTCACAATGAAATATAATCACCATTACAATTTAGTTACCATAATCATATATCAATCATGATAACATCATCAGGAGGCTGACATAAACACCATCACAGTATAAAAACCATGACAATATAGTGACATGATATGATATCCATACACTTGCACTCACATTACCAAATAAGCCGCCATGAAAATATTGATATCATGATCATATGATTAAAACAAAATTGTAGTTAATGACAAAATATATCCCCAACGACAAAATTAACCATAGCAATATAGCCAGCAAGTAAATATAGCGACCAAGATAATGTAGTTAGGATGGCATTATGTTGAAAATAACAATACAGGCACTATGACAATATCGTCACCATGACAATGGAGCTACCATGAGAATATAGTAACATTGACAATGTAGCTACTATGATAATAAAATCCCATGGAACATATCCACGATAACAGTTTATTTGCTAAGACACTGTATCGCCATGCCAATATCGCCAAAATGTTAGTCGAGGTATCATGGCAATATACCACCAGAAAAAGAAAATAAGCACCACAGTGATATAGATAACTTAACAATATAGCTACCCTGATAATATATTTAATATGAAAAGAGAGTCACCTCCTTACAGTATAACAAAAATGAAAAATAGCTCTCATGGCAATGTAGTCACCTATCAATATAGTCACCATGGCAATATAGTTACCACAACCATGTAATCATAACTGGAATATAACCAACATGACTATATAGACAAGATGACATGCAACCATCATGACAATACAGGCAACATGACATTAGAGTCTCTTAGACAATATTAGCCACCCTACCACTGCAATATCGCTAACGTATTAATACATTCACTACGACAGTACTGAAACCATGACAATATAGCATATGAGAATGTAGTCACCTGATGACAGTCGCGCACCAGCTACCGATGTGTACGGAGCTGCAGTCGTCTTTCAGAGCTAGGTTGTAGCTATTCCTCCCAGCGTTGTCGCTACCCTTGCTTTGTTTTGAAGATTTTATCTTATATGATCATGATTGGTGTATGATTATCGAAACCATAGTGTGACATCGCTTGTATTTCATTGTAATGAATGTGTCATAGTAACTATATTTTCATGTAAGCTATATTGTTATGGTAGGTACACTTTCAAGGTTGTTCCACTGTTTTATTGGCTATACCGTCAAGTTGACTGTATTGTGATGATAAATCCTGTCTTCGTCGCTATTTTGTCGGAGAGACTATGTTCTCTTTGACGCTATATGTTTGCTATGATGCAAAAATTACTATTTTGTCACAGTATCTATTTTTTCATGTGGCTGTATTCTCAGAGTGGATATAATTTATAAATGCGTTTTTTTTTGCGTTGACTATATTGTCATATCATTTATGTGATCATGGTGGCTTTATTGTTATGGTGAATATATTAGCGTCTTGACTATATTATCAGAATGGCGAAACTGTCACTTTAAAGATATTCATATGGAGGCTATATTTTCACGACAAATATATTTATATGGACGCTATATCTTCATGATGTTCATGTACTCATTGTATATTCATTATCAAGGTAACGCTAATGTCCTGCCGATTGATTTATATCGAGAGATTATTGTCATGGTGGCTGTACTGTCTTGATGGCTGTATAGTCGTTTGCTATTTTTTCAATAGTACTCTTTTTGTGAAGATGGCTTTATTGTCAGTGAAGCTGGAGAATCGTGGAGAACATATTTTCATAGTTGCAGTATTGTCATTATGAACATACCGTCGTTCTGGTTATCATCTTTTTTTCTTTACGTTGCTATGATGTATATATGGTCACCTTGACTATAGTGGCAAGGTGATCTTTTTTTATAGGTGCTATACTGTCATTTCCTAATCATGCATATTTTGTCACAAGCGATATATCATTTTGATAACTTTATTATTAAGGTAACAGTATTTTAATAGCGACTATATTGTCATAATGACTATAATCTCAGATTGGCTATATTGCCATGGTCACTATTTTATCATGATATTTATGTCATAGTGACTGTATTTTCATGGCAGCTTTTTAATGGTGTATGAAATTTTTTCCCTAAGGTTATAATATAATAGAAGCGATATTTTTTTTTTCATTAAATGATCAAGTTACTACATTGTCTCAGGGTTTCAGTACCGTCGTGGTGAATGTTTTGCTATTGTGGCTATATTGTAATGGAAGCCATAGTGGCAGGGTGCCTATATTTTCATGATAGGACCATTTCATTATGACGATTATATAACATTTCTGAGTATATTGTCATCGTGATTGTGTTGCCATAATATCTATATTGTCATTTAACTTGTTGAATTAGTGGCAATATTGTCTTAGAGACCGTATTTTGATGTTTTCTTTATTGTCATGGTAGTTGTATTGTCATCGTGACTATAGGGACATGGTGACTATATTGCCATTAAGAATACATTGCTATGGGAATCATATTGCCATGATAGCTATATTGTTTGGTTACCATATTGCCATGATGGCTATATTATTTAGTTACCATATTGCTATGATGGCTATTTGTCATTTTTTTTTTTTTATATTTCAAGGAGGTGGGTATCTTTTAATGTTACCTATATTGTCAGAGTAGTATATTGTCAAGTTAGCTATATCGTTGTGATGAGTATTTTTTCTGTTATGTTATCAGTATATTCTGTTGATATATGATACATTATCAACGTTACTATATTTTCATTGTAGCTATATTGTCATGGTGACGACATTGGCACGGTGGCTGTATTGTAATTTTCAATACAATGCTCGCTACATTATCTTGGTCGCTATAACAAGTTGATAGCTATATTGCTATGATTGATTTTGTCGTTGGGGATACATTTTTCACTACCTACAATATTGTTGTGATTATATGATCACGATAATATATTCATGGCGGCTTCTTTGGTATTGTAAGTGTAAGTGTATGGATATCATATCATCAGGTCACTTATACTGTCATGGTTTTTATACTGTGATATTGTTTATGTCAACCTGCTGATTATATGATCATGATTGGTCTATGATTATGGTAACTATATTGTAATACCGATGATATTTCATTATGATAATTTTGTTATGTTGACTAAAATTTCATGACATCTATATTGTTTTGGCAGGTACAGTTTCCTGATTGTTACATTGTTTTATGGTCTATACTCTCAAGGTGTCTATATTATAATGATATATCCTGTCTTGGTCGCTATTTTGTCATAGAGACTGTGTTGTCCTGCCGGCTATATATTTGCTATGATTCAAAAGCGACTATTTGTCACAGTATCTATATTCTCATGTAGTTTTACTGCCATAGTGAATATGATTTGTATATTTCATTTTTGCTTCTTTGACTGTTGTCACATCAGTTATATGTTCACTGTGGCTATATTGTTATAGTGAATAAATACCCGTCATGACAATATTATCATAATGGCCAGATTACCATGGCAGACATGTTGAAATGGAGGCTATATTTTCATGATATTTATATAGTCATTGTAAGTTTATTATCAAGGTGACTAATGACATGGTGATGATTTGTATCGTGACATTATTATGATGGTGGCTGAACTATGATGGTGGCTATATTCTCGTTTGCTGTATTTTCATTGTTCCTCCTTTGTGAATATGGCTTTGTTGTCAGTGTAGCTATAGTGTCATGGGGAACATATTTTCATAGTGGTAGTATTGTCATTATGACATTACCGTCATTTTGGCTAACTTTTCATTTCAGTTGCATTACTATAATGTATATATCGTTACCTTACCTATATTAGCAAGGTCATCTTTTTATAGGTGATATATTGTCATTATTTAACTCTTGCATACTTTGTCATAAGCGAATTATTATCATGACTATCATATTTTTATGGTGACAATATTGTCATAGCGACTATGTTATCATTATGACTATAATGTCACAGTTTCTATATTGCCAAGATAACTATATTGTCATGGTGACTTTTTTATCATGATTTATATAATGTTATAATGAATGTATTTTCGTAGAAGCTTTAATGGTGTTGATATTGTCCTTGAGGATATACCATTAAAGAAGAGAAATTGTTATTTTGATTAAATTATCAGCTGACTACATGGCCCTGATATGCTATACTGTTATGGTTTCAGTACTGTTATGGTAAATCTTTTATTACTGTTTCTACATTGCAATGGAAACCAAAATGGTAGGTGGCTATATTTTCATGATAGGATAATTCTATCATGACGATTACATTGCATTTCTGAGTATATTGTCATGGTGACAATGTTGCCATAATATCTATATTGTCATATAATTTGTCAAATTGATGGCAATATTGTCTTAGAGACGGTACTGTCGTGTTATCTGTATTGTCACGGTGGTTGTATTGTCAAGGTGACTATATAGTCATATTGGCTAAATTGTCGTTAAGATCACATTGTTATGGTAACTATATTACCATAGTGGCTGTATTGTTAAATCACTATATCGCCATGATGGCTATTTGTCATTTTTGTTATATAACAAGGAGATGACTGTCTTTTCATGTTGGCAATATTGTCAGAATAGCTATATTGTCGAGCAGTGGGTATATATGTTTATTTTCTGGCGGTATATTATCATAATGACAATAATAACATTTTGGCGATATTGGCATGGCGATATAGTGTTTTAGCAGCTAAACTCTTGTTGTGGATATTTTTCAATTGTATATTTTATTATGGTACCTCCATAGTCAAGGTTACTATATTTTCATAGTGGCTACATTGTCATGGTGAGGACATTGGCATGGTGGTTGTATTCTTACTTTCAATATAATGCCATCCTGGGTACATTATCTTGGTCGCTATATCAACTTGATGGGTATATTGTTATGGTTAATTTTGACTTTCGGGATATATTTTGTAATTAGTGACAATACTGTTGTGATTATATGATCATGATAATATTTTCATGAACACTTATGTGGTATTGTAAGTGTAAGTGAATGTATATCATCTCATCTTGTCGCTTAAATTGTCATAGTTTTTACACTATGATCTTGTTTATGTCAACCTGCTGATTATATAATCATGATTGGTGTATGATTATGGTAACTATATTGTAATGTCGTTTTATTTCATTGTGATAATTTTGTCATGTTGACTACAAGTCCATGACAACTATAATGTTATGACCATATCATGATGATAAATCCTGTATGAGTCACTGTTTTTTCACAGAGACTATATTGTCCTGGAGTCTATATTTTTGCTATGATTCGAAAACGACTATTTATCAACAGTATCTATATTGTCAGGTGGTTATATTGCCATTGTAAATATAAGTTGAATGTTTCTATATTTTTGCTTTGATTATATTGTCATCAGTTATATGATCATGGTGGCTTTATTGTCATAGTGAATAGATTGTCGCCATGACTACAATTTCATAATGGCTAAATTGTCATAGCAAATATCTTGACATGAGGGCTATATTTTCATGATATTTATAAAGTCATTGTAAGATTACTATCAAGGTGACTCTATTGTCCTGGTGATTGAGTTATATCGTGATATTATTGTCAAGATGGCTGTATTGTCATGGTGGCTATATTGTAGTTTGCTGTATTTTATTTTTACACTTTTTTGACGATAGCTTTACTGTCAGTGTACCTATAGTGTCATGGAGAATATATTTTCATAGTGGAATTATTGTCATCATGAACATACTGTCATTTTGGCCATCTATTTATTTTAGTTACATTTCTATCATAAATATATCATCACCTTGGCTATATTAGCAACGTGATTTTTTTTTACGGTTGCTATATTTTCATTTTTTTAATCATGCATTTTTTGTCGTGAGTGATGCATTATCATGATAACTATAACAGTCAGGTAACTATATGTTGGCATTTTGACTATATTGTTATAATGACAATGATATCATGTTGGATATCTTGCCAAAGTAACTTTATTGTCATGGTGTCTATTTCATCATGATGGTTATAATGTCATGGTGACTACATTTTCACGGTAGCTTCTATATTGGTGTTGAGTTTGCCTTTGAGGATGTATCATTATAAAACGAGATTCTTATTTTGATTAAATCATTGGGGGACTACATTGTCGTAATATGCTATATTGTTATGGTTTCAGGAATGTCATTGTATATGTATTATAATGTTGGCTATATTCCAATGGAAGCCATAGTGGTAGAGTGGCTATATTTTCATAATATGATCATTTTGTTATGTCGAATATATTCCACTTGTGTGTATATTGTCATGGTGACTATTGCCATAATATCTATACTGTCATTTGATTTGTTGAATTGGTGGCTATATTGTCATAATGTAATGTCATGGTTCCTGTATTGTCTTGGTGGTTGTATTGTCATCGTGTCTATATGGTCATGGTAGTTATATTTCCATTAAGATTATATTGAATGGTAATTATATTCCAATGGTGGCTATATTGTTAGATGAATATATTGCCGTGATGGCTATTTGTTATCTTTTGTTATATTAAAAGGGGGTGATTGTCATTTCATGTTGCCTATATATCAGGGTACTTATACTGTTATCATAAAATTACAGTCATAAAGACAATATAGTCGCCATGCCAATATATTCACCTTAATGATTTGGATATCATGATAATACCTCGCTTATAACAGAATATGCACAATTAAAAAATGACAATATACCACCTATAAAAAAATCACCTTCCCAATATTGCCAAGGTGACGATATATATAACATAGCAATGTAACCCAAATTAGAAGATAGCCAAAATGACTTTATTTCATAATGACAATTGCGTCACTATGAAAATTTATTCCCAATGAAAGTATAGCTACACTGACATTAAAGCCATATTCACTAAATAGTAACAATGAAAACGCATCAAACGACAATATAGCCACCATGATTGTACAGCCACCTTAACAATAATGTTACAAGATAAATCAATCACTGTGATATTAGATTAAAATTGTAAAAATTCTTACAATTACCATAAAAGTATCATGAGAATATAGCATCTATATCAACATATTTCCCATAACAATTTAGCCATTCTGATAGTATAGTCACAACTACAATATATTCACTATAACAACAAAGCCACATGGCCATATAACTGATATAACAATATAGTCAACGCAACATTAGAGAAACATTCAGAATATGTTCACAACGTCAATATAGCCACCTGATAATATAGATACCGTGACAAAATAGTGAATTTTGGAATATAGGAAACATATCGCCTCTAAAGTATATAGTGTCCAGGAGACAATAGCGTCCAAAACAGAATTTATCAATACTATAGAGACGCCTTGACAGTATAGCCCTTAAAGCAATGTCAGAACCATGAAAATTTACCTGCCATACCAATATAACTACTATCAAAATGAAGTCAACATACCAAAATGATCAAAAAAGATATTGCCATTGCTATATAGTTACAATAATCATACATTAATGATGATAATGTAATCAGCATTTTCACATAAGCAACATCACCGTTTAAAAGCATGACAGATTAAGTTACATGATGATATGATATCCAGACAGATGCACTCAAGATGCCAAATAAGCCGTCATAGAAATATTATCATGATCATATAATCACAACCAAATTGTAGGCAAAGGCAAAATACATCCCCAACAATGAAATTGACCGTAGCAATATAGCCATCAAGTTGATATAGCGACCACGATAATGTAGCCAGGATGGCGTTATATTGAACATAACAATACACCCGCCATGCCAATACCGTCATCTTTACAATGTAGCTTACATGAAATATAGTAACCTTGACAATGTAGGTACCATGATAATGTATTCCCATGAAAACATGTCCAAAACAACAGTTGGGCTGCGAACACTATATCACCATGCTAATCTTGCCAAAATTCTAGCATAGCCATCATGGCAATATACCAAAAGGAAAAAAAATACCCACCACAATAAGATAGCTAAGTTAACAATATAGATACTCTGACAAAAAGCCATGATGGCAATATAATTACCATAAGAATGTAATCTTAACGACAGTATAGCCATCATGACCATTGAGTAACGATGACAAGACAACCATGATTACCAAACAGGCAACATGACAATACAGTCTCTATGACAATATTCCCATCAATTTAATAAATCAAATGACAATATAGAAATTATGGCAACACAGTCACCATGACAATATATTCAAAATTACAATAAAATACTAATAACAAAATGATCAAACCATGAAAATATAGCCACCATGCCACTATGGCTTCCATTGTAATGTAGCCAATATAATATACATTCACCATGACAGTACTGAAACTATAACAGTATAGCATATCATGACAATGTATTCACCTCATAATTTAAACAAAATGAAATATCCGTTTTTATAATGATATATCTCCAAGGGTAAATCAACACCATTAAATAAGCTACAATGAAAATGTATTCACATGTAGTTATCTTTGCAATATAGCCACTAAGAGATTGCAGTCATAATGAGAATGTAGTCACCATGAGAATATACTGTCACTTTAATGATATAGTTATCAAGATAATGTATCGCTCATGAAAAAATATACATGATTAAAGAAAATGACAATATAGCAAATATAAAAGAGATCACCTTGCCAATATAGCCAAGGTGACGATATGTAAATCTTCGCAATGTAACCAAAATGAGCAGAAAGCCAAAATGAGGGTATGTTTATAATGACAATACTGCTACTATGAAAATATATTCCCCATGACACTATAGCTACAATTACAATAAAGCAATCTTCACAAAAGAGTAACACTGAAAATACAGGAAACTACAATATAGCCACCATGACAATGCAGCTATCGTGACAATAATGTCACGATATACATCAATCGCCAGGCTACTAGAGTCACCTTGATAGTAATCTTTCAATGACTTTATGTATATCATGAAAATATAGCCCTCATGTCAACATATTTCCTATGACAATTTAGCCATTTTGATAATATATTCACGACGACAAGATATTCACTATGACAATAAAGCTACCATGATCATATAACTGATATGACAATATAGATTTCAGGATATGTAGTGTCCAGGACAATATAGAAATTACAGCAACACAGTAACCATGAGAATATACAAATACAATAAAATCGTCATAACAAAATGATCCAACCATGAAAATATAGTTACCTTGCCACTATGAATTTAATTGTAATGTAACCAACATAATATACGTTGAACATGACAGTACTGAAAATACAACAATATCGCATATCATGGCAATATATTCACATGATAATTTAAAAAAAAGGAAATTTTCGTTTTTATAATATATCTTCAAGGGCAAAATCAACACTATTAAATATGCTACAATGAAAATGCAGTCAAAATGTCATTATAACCATCATCATGGAATACTCACCATGACAGTATAGTTACCTTAGCAATATAGCCACTAAGAGATTATAGTCATAATGTCAACATTGTCACAATGACAATATACTGTCACCTTAATAGTAAAGTTATCACGATAATGTATCGCTTATGAAAAAATATGCATGACTAAAAAAAATGATAATATAGCAACTATAAATGAGATCACCTTGACAATTTTGCCAAGGTGACGATATGTAAATCTTCGCAATGTAACCAAAATCATAATATAAAAAATATGAAATATCCGTTTTTATAATGATATATCTCCAAGGGAAAATCAACACCTTTAAATAAGCTACAATGAAAATGTAGTCACATGCAGTTATCTTAGCAATATAGATAGCCACTAAGAGATTTTAGTCATAATGACAATATAGTCACCATGACAATATACTGTCACTTTAATGATATAGTTATCAAGATAATGTATCGCTCATGAAAAAATATACTTGATTAAAAAAGATGAGAATATAGCAACTATAAAAGAGATCACCTTGCCAATATAGCCAAGGTGACGATATGTAAATCATCGCAATGTAAGCAAAATGAGCAGATAGCCAAAATGACGGTATGTTTATAATGACAATACTGCTGCTATGAAAATATATCCCCTATGACACTATAGCTACAATGACAATAAAGCAATCTTCACAAAAGTGTAACATTGAAAATACAGCAAACGACTATATAGCCACATGAAAGTACAGCCACTATGACAATAATGTCACGATATAATTCACTGACTATATAAACATCATGAAAATAAGGCTTCCATGTCAACATACTTACCATGACAATTTAGCCAATATGATAATATAGTCAAGACGGCAATATATTAACTATAACAATATAGCCATTATCATATAAATGATATGACAAACAGTCAACGCAACAATAGGGAATCCTTCAAATTATATTCATTATGGCAATATAAGCACCTGACAATATTGTTGCTGTGACAAATAATTTCTTTCGGATCATAGCAAACATATAGGCTCCAGGACAATATTGTGTCCATGACAATATAGCGACAAAGACAAGATTTCTATTTAAGATATAGTCACCTTGACAGTATAGCCGATAAAACAATGAAACAACAATGAAAATGTACCTGCCATAACAATATAGCTACCATGAAAAAGCAGGCAACATGACAAAATTGTCACAATGAAATATAATCGCCATTACAATTTAGTTACCATAATCATATATCAATCATGATAGTATCATCAGGAGGCTGACATAAACACCATCACAGTATAAAAACCATGACAATATAGTGACATGATAATATGATATCCATACACTTGCACTCACATTACCAAATAAGCCGCCATGAAAATATTGTTATCATGATCAGATATGTTTAAAACAAAATTGTAGTTAATGACAAAATATATCCCCAACAACAAAATTAACCATAGCAATATAGCCAGCAAGTAAATATAGCGACCAAGATAATGTAGTTAGGATGGCATTATACTGAAAATAACAATACAGCCACAATGGCAATATCGTCACCATGACAATGGAGCTACCATGAAAATATAGTAACATTGACAATGCAGCTACTATGATAATAAAATCCCAAGGAACATATCCATAATAACAGTTTATTTGCTAAGACACTATATCACCATGCCAATATCGCCAAAATGTTAGTCTAGGAATCATGGCAATATACCACCAGAAAAAGAAAATAAGCACCAAAATGATATAGCTAACTTAACAATATAGGTACCCTGATAATATATTCAATATGAAAAGACAGTCACCTTACAGTATAACAAAAATGGAAAATAGCTATCATGGCAATGTAGTCACCTATCAGTATAGTCACCATGGCAATATAGTTACCATAACCATGTAATCATAACTGGAATATAACCAACATGACTATATAGTCAAGATGACATGCAACCATCATGACAATACAGGCAACATGACATTAGAGTCTCTACGACAATATTGCAATCGCTTCAACAAATTAAATGATGATATAGATATTACTGGAACACAGTCACCATGACAGTATTATCACAAATGCAATATAACCGCGATAGCAAAATTATCCTACCATGAAAATTTAGCCACCCTGCCACTGCAATATAGCTAACATAATAATACATTCACTACGACAGTACTGAAACCATATCAATATAGCATATCATGACAATGTAATCACCTGTTGACAGTCGCGCACCAGCTACCGACGTGTACGGAGCTGCTGTCGTCTTTCAGAGCTAGGTTGTAGCTATTCCTCCCTTCGTTGTCGCTACCCTTGCTTTGTTTTGAAGATTTTATCTTATATGATCATGATTGGTATATGATTATCGAAACCATAATGTGATATCGTTTGTATTTCATTGTAATGAATTTGTCATAGTAACTATATTTTCATGTAAGCTATATTGTTATAGTAGATACATTTTCATGGTTGTTCCACTGTTTTATTGGCTATACTGTCAAGGTGAATATATTGTGATGATAAATCCTGTCTTCTTCGCTATTTTGCCATAGAGACTATATTCTCTAGGACGCTATATGTTTGCTATGATCCAAAAATGACTATTTTGTCATAGTATCGATATTTTCATGTGGCTATCTATATTCTCAGAGTGGATATAATTTATAAATGCGTTTATTGTTGAGTTGACTATATTGTCATATCATTTATGTGATCATGGTGGCTTTATTGTTATGGTGAATATATTAGCGTCTTGACTATATTATCAGAATGGCGAAACTGTCACTTTAAAGATATTCATATGGAGGCTATATTTTCACGACAAATATATTTATATGGACGATATATTTTCATGATGTTCATGTACTCATTGTATATTCATTAATAAGGTGAGTCTAATGTCCTGGCGATTGATTTATATCGAGAGATTATTGTCATGGTGGCTGTACTGTCTTGATGGCTGTATAGTCGTTTGCTATTTTTTCAATGGTACTCTTTTTCTGAATATGGCTTTATTGTCATTGAAGCTGGAGAATCGTGGGGAACATATTTTCATAGTTGCAGAATTGTCATTATGAACATACCGTCGTTCTGGTTATCGTCTCTTTTTCTTTACGTTGCTATGATGTATATATCGTCACCTTGACTATAGTGGCAAGGTGATCTTTTTTATAGGTGCTATACTGTCATTTCCTAATCATGTATATTTTGTCACAAGCGATATATCATTTTGATAACTTTATTATTAAGGTGACAGTATTCTAATAGCGACTATATTGTCATAATGACTATAATCTCAGAGTGGCTATATTGCCATGGTCACTATTTTATCATGATATTTATGCCATAGTGACTGTATTTTCATGGCAGCTTTTTAAGGGTGTATAAAATTTTGTCCCTGAGGTTATACCATAATGGAAGTGAAATTTTTATTTTTCATTAAATGATCAAGTGACTACAATGTCATGATATAATATATTGTTATGGTTTCAGTACTGTCGTGGTGAATGTTTTGTTATTGTGGCTATATTGTAATGGAAGCCATAGTGGCAGGGTGACTATATTTTCATGGTATAATCATTTCATTTTGACGATTATATAACATTTCTGAGTATATTGTCTTGGTGATTGTGTTACCAAAATATCTATATTGTCATTTAACTTGTTGAATTAGTGGCAATACTGTCATAGAGACTGTATTTTGATGTTTTCTGTATTGTCATGGTGGTTGTATTGTCATCGTCACTATATGGACATGGTGACTACATTGCCATTAAGAATACATTGCTATGGTAATCATATTGCCATGATGGCTATATTGTTTGGTTACCATATTGCCATGATGGCTATATTGTTTAGTTACCATATTGCCATGATGGCTATTTGTCATTTTCTTTTTTTTATATATTTCAAGGAGGTCGCTGTCTTTTAATGTTACCTATATTGCCAGAGTAGTATATTGTCAAGTTAGCTATATCGTTGTGATGAGTATTTTATCTGTTGATATATTGCCATGATGGCTATACTAACATTTTAGAGATATTGGCATGGTGATATATCGTCTTAGCAGTGAAACTCTTGTTGTGGTTATCTTTTGGGTATTTTCTATCTTGATTATTTTGCCATGGCAGCTACATTATCAACGTTACCATATTTTCATGGTAGCTATATTGTCATGGGGACGATATTGGCACGGTGGCTGTATTGTAATTCTCAATACAATGCTCGCTACATTATCTTGGTCGCTATAACAAGTTGATGGCTATATTGCTATGATTAATTTTGTCGTTGGGGATATATTTTGTCATTACCTACAATATTGTTGTGATCATATGATCATGATAACAATATATTCATGGCGGCTTCTTTGGTATTGTAAGTCTAAGTGTATGGATATCATATCATCATGTCACTTATACTGTCATGGTTTTTATACTGTGATATTGTTTATGTGAACCTGCTGATTATATGATCATGATTGGTCTATGATTATGGTAACTATATTGTAATGCCGATGATATTTCATTATGATAATTTTGTCATGTTGACTAAAATTTCATGACATCTGTAATGTTTTGGCAGGTACAGTTTCATGATTGTTACATTGTTTTATGGGCTATACTGTCAAGGTGTCTATATTATAATGATATATTCTGTCTTGTTCGCTATTTTGTCATAGAGACTATATTGTCTTGCAGACTATATGTTTGCTATGATTCAAAAGCGACTATTTGTCACAGTATCTATACTGTCATATGGTTATATTACCATAGTGAATATGATTTGTATATTTCTTTTTTTTTTGTTTGACTGTATTTTCACAGCAGTTATATGATCACTATGGCTATATTGTTATCGTGAATGCATTGTCGTCGTGACTATATTATCATAATGGCCAAATTGTCCTGATAAATATGTTGACATGGAGGCTATATTTTCATGATATTTATAGTCATTGTAAGTTTATTATGAAGATGACTAATGTCATGGTGATGATTTATATCGTGCCATTATTGTCATGGTAGCTGTTCTATCATAGTGGCTATATTCTCGTTTGCTGTATTTTCAGTGTTACTCTTTTGTGAATATGGCTTTATTGTCAGTGTAGCTATACTGTCATGGGGAACATATTTTCATAGTGGCAGTATTGTCATTATGAATATATCGTCATTTAGACTATCATTTCATTTTAGTTACATTGTTAGGATGTATATATTATCACCTTACCTATATTGGCAAGGTGATTTTTTTTTATAGGTGACATATTGTCATTATTTAACTTATGCATACTCTGTCGTAATCGATATATTATCATGATAATTCTATCATTATTGTGACAACATTGTCATAGCGACTATATTGTCATTATGACTATAATGTCATAGTGGCTATATTGCCATGATAACTATATTTTCATGGTGACTTTTTTATCCTGATATTTATAATGTCATAGTGATTGTATTTTCGTAGAAGCTTTTTTAATGGTGTTGATATTGCCCTTGAGGATATACCATTAAAGAAGAGAAACTGTCATTTTGATTAGATTATCAGGTGACTACATTGCCATGATATGCTATATTGTTATGGTTTCAGTACTGGCATGGTAAATTTTTTATGACTGTGGCTACATTGCAATGGAAACCAAAATGATAAGGTGATTATATTTTATGGAGGATGATTTTATCATGGTGATTATATTGCATTTCTGAGTGTTTTGTCATGGTAACTGTGTTGCCATTATATCTATATTGGCATTCAATTTGTTGAGTTGATGGGAATATTGTCTTAGAGACGGTATTGCCATGTTCTCTGTATTGTCACTGTGGTTGTATTGTCATCGTGACTATATAGTCATGTTGGCTATGTTGTCATTAAGATCACATTGGTATGGTAACTGTATCGCCATGGTGGCTGTATTGTTAGGTTACTATATTGCCATGATAGCTATTTGTCATTTTTGTTATATAACAAGGAGGTGACTGTCTTTTCATGTTGGCAGTATTTTCAGAATGGCTATATTGTTGAGTAGTGGGTATATGAATTTCTTTTCTGGCATTATATTATCATGATGGCAATAATAACATTTTGGCGACATAGTGTCTTAGCAGCTGAAATCTTGCTGTGGATATTTTTCAATTTGATTATTTTATCATGGTAGCTACATAGTCAAGGTTACTATATTTTCATGGTAGCTACATTGTCATGGTGAAGACATTGGCATGGTGGCTGCATTGTTATTTTCAATTTAATGCCGTCCTGGCTTCATTATCTTGGTCGCTATATCAGCTTGATGGTTATATTGCTATGGTTACTTTTGTCGTTCGCGATATTTTTTCGGCTTATTTGGTATTTTAAGTGCAAGTGAATGGATATTATCTCATGTCACTTAAATTGTCAAAGTTTTTTAAACTGTGATATTGTTTATGTCAACCTGCTGATTATATAATCATGATTGGTGTATGATTATGGTAACTATATTGTAATGTTTTATTTCATTTTGATAATTTTGTCATGTTGACTACAATTCCATGACAACTATAATGTTATGACCATATCATGATGATAAATCCTGTCTGAGTCACTGTTCTTTCACAGAGATTATATTGTCCTGGAGTCTATATGTTTGCTATGATCCGAAAGCGACTATCTATTCACAGTATCTATATCATCAGGTGGTTATATTGCCATTGTGAATATACGTTGGATGTTCCTATATTTTTGTTTTGACTATATTGTCATAACAGTTATAAGATCATGGTAGCTTTATTGTCATAGTGAATACATTGTCGTCGTGACTATATTATCATCATGGCTAATTTGTCATAGCTAATATTTTGAAATGGGGGCTATATTTTCATGATATTTACAGTCATTGTAAGATTGGTATCAAAGTGACTAATGTGCGGGCGATTGACTTATAACGTGACATTATTGTCAAGATAGCAGTATTGTCATGGTGGCTATATTGTCGTTTGCTGTATTTTCAATTTTATGCTTTTGTGAAGATAGCTTTACTTTCAGTGTAGCTATAGTGTCATGGAGAATATATATTCATAGTGGCAGTATCGTCATTTCGAACATAGTCATTTTGGCTACCTTCATATTTTGGTTACATTACTATCACGTATATATCGCCACCTTGGCTATATTTGCACTGTGATATCTTTTATAGGTGCTATATTGTCATTTTTAATCATGCATATTTTGTCATAAGTGATACATTATCATCATAAATATAATATTCCGATGACTATATATTGGCCTTGTGACTATATTGTTATTATGACTATAATCTCATGTTGGATATCTTGCCAAGATAACTATATTGTATTATATACTCATAAACTTCTAAGTTCTTTTTTTTTTTATTTTTTTTTTTATACCTCGTCGCTGTCTCCCGCGTTTGCGAGGTAGCGCAAGGAAACAGACGAAAGAAATGGCCCAACCCCCCCCATACACATGTACATACAAACGTCCACACACGCAAATATACATACCTACACAGCTTTCCATGGTTTACCCCGGACGCTTCACATGCCTTGATTCAATCCACTGACAGCACGTCAACCCCTGTATACCACATCGCTCCAATTCACTCTATTCCTTGCCCTCCTTTCACCCTCCTGCATGTTCAGGCCCCGATCACACAAAATCCTTTTCACTCCATCTTTCCACCTCCAATTTGGTCTCCCTCTTCTCCTCGTTCCCTCCACCTCCGACACATATATCCTCTTGGTCAATCTTTCCTCACTCATTCTCTCCATGTGCCCAAACCATTTCAAAACACCCTCTTCTGCTCTCTCAACCACGCTCTTTTTATTTCCACACATCTCTCTTACCCTTACGTTACTTACTCGATCAAACCACCTCACGCCACACATTGTCCTCAAACATCTCATTTCCAGCACATCCATCCTCCTGCGCACAACTCTATCCATAGCCCACGCCTCGCAACCATACAACATTGTTGGAACCACTATTCCTTCAAACATACCCATTTTTGCTTTCCGAGATAATGTTCTCGACTTCCACACATTTTTCAAGGCTCCCAAAATTTTCGCCCCCTCCCCCACCCTATGATCCACTTCCGCTTCCATGGTTCCATCCGCTGACAGATCCACTCCCAGATATCTAAAACACTTCACTTCCTCCAGTTTTTCTCCATTCAAACTCACCTCCCAATTGACTTGACCCTCAACTTTACTGTACCTAATAACCTTGCTCTATTCTTCCACACACTTTACCAAACTCCGTCACCAGCTTCTGCAGTTTCTCACATGAATCCGCCACCAGCGCTGTATCATCAGCGAACAACAACTGACTCACTTCCCAAGCTCTCTCATCCCCAACAGACTTCATACTTGCCCCTCTTTCCAAGACTCTTGCATTTACCTCCCTAACAACCCCATCCATAAACAAAT
This sequence comes from Panulirus ornatus, assembly GCF_036320965.1. Lineage (NCBI taxonomy): Eukaryota > Metazoa > Arthropoda > Malacostraca > Decapoda > Palinuridae > Panulirus > Panulirus ornatus. The sequence goes on along the minus strand of NC_092278.1, from coordinate 4,249,965 downwards.
TAAACAACCATGGAGACATCACACACCCCTGCCGCAAACCTACATTCACTGAGAACCAATCACTTTCCTCTCTTCCTACACGTACACATGCCTTACATCCTCGATAAAAACTTTTCACTGCTTCTAACAACTTGCCTCCCACACCATATATTCTTAATACCTTCCACAGAGCATCTCTATCAACTCTATCATATGCCTTCTCCAGATCCATAAATGCTACATACAAATCCATTTGCTTTTTTAAGTATTTCTCACATACATTCTTCAAAGCAAACACCTGATCCATACATCCTCTACCACTTCTGAAACCACACTGCTCTTCCCCAATCTGATGCTCTGTACATGCCTTCACCCTCTCAATCAATACCCTCCCATATAATTTACCAGGAATACTCAACAAACTTATACCTCTGTAATTTGAGCACTCACTCTTATCCCCTTTGCCTTTGTACAATGGCACTATGCACGCATTCCGCCAATCCTCAGGCACCTCACCATGAGTCATACATACATTAAATAACCTTACCAACCAGTCAACAATACAGTCACCCCCTTTTTTAATAAATTCCACTGCAATACCATCCAAACCTGCTGCCTTGCCGGCTTTCATCTTCCGCAAAGCTTTTACTACCTCTTCTCTGTTTACCAAATCATTTTCCCTAACCCTCTCACTTTGCACACCACCTCGACCCAAACACCCTATATCTGCCACTCTGTCATCAGACACATTCAACAAACCTTCAAAATACTCATTCCATCTCCTCTCACATCACCACTACTTGTTATCACCTCCCCATTTACGCCCTTCACTGAAGTTCCCATTTGCTCCCTTGTCTTACGCACCCTATTTACCTCCTTCCAGAACATCTTTTTATTCTCCCTAAAATTTACTGATAGTCTCTCACCCCAACTCTCATTTGCCCTTTTTTTTCACCTCTTGCACCTTTCTCTTGACCTCCTGTCTCTTTCTTTTATACTTCTCCCACTCAATTGCATTTTTTCCCTGCAAAAATCGTCCAAATGCCTCTCTCTTCTCTTTCACTAATACTCTTACTTTTTCATCCCACCACTCACTACCCTTTGTAAACAGCCCACCTCCCACTCTTCTCATGCCACAAGCATCTTTTGCGCAATCCATCACTGATTCCCTAAATACATCCCATTCCTCCCCCACTCCCCTTACTTCCATTGTTCTCACCTTTTTCCATTCTGTACACAGTCTCTCCTGATACTTCCTCACACAGGTCTCCTTCCCAAGCTCACTTACTCTCACCACCTTCTTCACCCCAACATTCACTCTTCTTTTCTGAAAACCCATACTAATCTTCACCTTAGCCTCCACAAGATAATGATCAGACATCTCTCCAGTTGCACCTCTCATCACATTGACATCCAAAAGTCTCTCTTTCGCACGCCTGTCAATTAACACGTAATCCAATAACGCTCTCTGGCCATCTCTCCTACTTACATAAGTATACTTATGTATATCTCGCTTTTTAAACCAGGTATTCCCAATCATCAGTACTTTTTCAGCACATAAATCTACAAGCTTCTCACCATTTCCATTTACAACACTGAACACCCCATGCATACCAATTATTCCCTCAACTGCCACTTTACTCACCTTTGCATTCAAATCACCCATCACTATAACCCGGTCTCGTGCATCAAAACCGCTAACACATTCATTTAGCTGCTCCCAAAACACTTGCCTCTCATGATCTTTCTTCTCATGCCCAGGTGCATATGCACCAATAATCACCCACCTCTCTCCATCAACTTTCAATTTTACCCATATTAATCGAGAATTTACTTTCTTACATTCTATCACATACTCCCACAACTGCTGTTTCAGGAGTATTGCTACTCCTTCCCTTGCTCTTGTCCTCTCACTAACCCCTGACTTCACTCCCCAGACATTTCCAAACCACTCTTCCCCTTAACCCTTGAGCTTCGTTTCACTCAGAGCCAAAACATCCAGGTTCCTTTCCTCAAACATACTACCTATCTCTCCTTTTTTCACATCTTGGTTACATCCACACACATTTAGGCACCCCACTCTGAGCCTTCGAGGAGGATGAGCACTCCCCGCGTGACTCCTTCTTCTGTTTCCCATTTTAGAAAGTTAATACACGGAGGGGAGGATTTCCGGCCCCCCGCTCCCGTCCCCTCTAGTCGCTTTCTACGACACGCGAGGAATACGTGGGAAGTATTCTTTCACCCCTATCCCCAGGGATAATATACATATATACACACACACACACACACACACACACACACACACACACACACACACATATATATATATATATATATATATATATATATATATATATATATATATATATATATATATATATATATATATATATATATATATATATATATATACACCAAAAGAGTTATCTCCTTTCTTCACAAATCTGTAGTAGTCTACTTCCTTCATCAGGAGTGCCACCTCTCATCTTTCTAAGTTCTAATAACCCAAAATTTTTAGAGTAGATAGGGTAGAAACTGATGGAAGCCATTTCTAACATTCTTGCATAACCTGACCTCTCGCCTTCCCAAACATAGCCATCCCAGCTTGAATATTGTACTGCTGTGGTCGTCAACTAATTTGAAAAGTAAGACACTGAATGGAGAAATTACTGAGGTAATCTCCAAAGATGATTACTGGACTGAGAAACAAATTCAGAGAGCAGATTAAACGACTTAAATCCATCCAGTTTTAGGGAAAAGAAGTTTAAGAGATCCTATACAGGTATATAAAGTTATTGTAATGGCATCCCTTTAAGCTTGATATCTTTACTTCCAGTAACTATTTTCAACAATTAAAACAATATTCAGCATTGTGATTTAAGTGACTGACTTTAGGATGCATTTGGATCTGTCAAAAATTGTATTTAGCAAATACTTCAACTTTCAACTGACCCATTCTATATTTTAATTCATTTCATCTCAGTTTTATCACCTTTCTGTTACTGTTTAATATCAACAGTAGCCCGTCTACGTAGTTGGGGCTCTGAAGCAAAGGAAACTTTTTCTAGCCTAGGTTAGGGTAGCATCTAAACCAAACCTAAATGACCTTACCTTAGAAATATGTTCAGACAGTACCTTCTGAAAATATTTCTTAAGGTAAGGTCGTGCGAATTAGTTTAGGTGCTAACTAAACCTTGGCTAGAAAGAGTTTGCTTTAAAGCCACAACTACTTGAAAGGCCTACTTTAAGTGGTGATATTGAAATCCATTTGCTCCAGTATGCCCCTCCGTCCATTTGTTTTATGTCCATCTAAAGATACATACATTCAATTTTTGATGTAGATTGATTTCCTATCTTAGTTTCGTCTACGGAATTCTACATCTTCAGTTCAGCACAACATTGTGGTAACGAAGGGAAAGTCACCACATTCATAAGCCGAGTGCACGTAGCTTATCCCACCTCGTTAGAGAGAAAACTCACCTGTATTTGAATTAATGAACGGGAACAGAGAAGACAAAATTTTAATACACATTTATCATACAACTATATAATTTATCTTATATACATTACCACATTTCCTGCACTTTCCATCACAAATTTGCTGAGGTCATAGCCTTGAAGTTATTATCTTACAACCTTAAGGATGGTGGTCTACAACACCTCTAGATTGATGGAGAAAACGAAAAGTTTCGTTTTACTATTAAGACCACAGAAATGCGGTAATTCCACTTCACTACCACTAACTACTAGTTATTTTACTTGTTGATTTTCACGGCCAAGATTTTCATCCTCTGAGCGAAGCCATACAATAATCGTCCTTATCTACTCTGAGCATTGGATAGCCGCCTGATGATCAAGATTGCTGTTTTGGTTGTCCGTTTCCCTTGTTACTGCTGCGCCTTACTGCACACCTTACATGAGTGCCTGCCACAGTATTAGGGACAGCTGCTGGGCCTCACTGTAGCTACTTCTGGGACGGTTGCCAATCTTCCTCGTATTCCCTTATGACCACAGCGCCAAACCGACTCCCGCCATCGGGTTGAAACGCACAAACATTTCTGACAAAATTGAGACAACCGCTTTCGCGTCAGTTTTGACACCAAGTGAATTTATACGACAATTACGCTCAAGATGCTTGGTTTTTCGTTCATGGATTGAACAGAAGCAACCAACGATGGTTGCTACTGCCCAATCCATGAAGTCCCCCCCACCACGGAAAGGTAACCAAGCTTCGGGGGGGATGGGTGTTTACCCTGACGCCAACGGAGAAACTCATTACAATATTTTTATTGTAACTTTCCTTAATCTTGAAAAATAAATCAATCAGAGGGAACAATAGCCCCAGTCATATGAAGATTGGCTAACCGAATGTATACAGTTGTCAATCCTTCTAAAACTTCTATATTTTCCATCATTAGAGCATCCATCTATTCCTCTCATATAAGTGTTGCTAGGACAGTTGTCTATTAGTGCAGAGATCTTTTCCTCGGTAAAGAAAGTGTAGCCGGACTCCGCCCTCATGAGGTTACTGCGCGACACCAAAGATCACACTTTGGTAGGCTGTGCTATAGGCAGCACAGCTCCGTCAAAGATATCACTCTATAAGTGAACTTATATAGATTCTTTTTTTAACATTTTGTTCTGTCTATAAGGAACTCATCAATTCTTCTCCAGTGAAAGCAAAAAATCATCGAGAAATTGATTTGTATTCTCAATATCAGGATCTTGTGGCTCTGCGTGGGGGACGGGGCTGGTGGCTTGTGTGTCTGGCTGTGTCTGGAGAGCGTGGCTGGTGGTCTCTGTGACTGGCTGTGTCTGGGAAGCGGGGCTGGTGGTCTCTGTTACTGGCTGTGTCTGGGGAGCGGGGCTGGTGGTCTCTGTGACTTGCTGTGTCTGGGAAGTGGGGCTGGTGGTCTCTGTGACTTGCTGTGTCTGGGGAGCGGGGCTGGTGGTCTCTGTGACTGGCTGTGTCTGGAGATCAGGGGAAGTCTTGGGTATGAATTTCAATATACTGTGAGCGATATTGCCTCTCAACCGATCCCTCTCGATCTTCTCTTGCACGGCCTTCATAATACGTTTGGGCGGCTTTCTCCATTTTCTTTGCATTTCAACCGGTGATCCTGCGCCATCAAGCCACATGATGCCAGAATAGTATCGTTTCTGTTTCCCAACGGGTCCAATCTTGGTGTCACACATGATGCCGAGTGAACCCAAATGGCGGCCGATGTTTACGTTGGAAGCCACGGGTTCGTTATGTATCTTGCAGTAACTTTCATACCATTGCTGCAGCTCTTTCCTGCTGATAAGGTACCGCTTCATAGTAATAGTCTTTCCCTTCATTTGAACGAAGGTATTCATGAAAATAACAAAGGAAGCCTTTCCTCTGTAAACCCGTTTGTAGTAACAGAAAGCCATTGAAGACGTGGATTGGGTCAGGCGAAGTTACACAGACTAACAAGATAGTCCTTTAATCAATGGTCCTGTATCAGCACTGACCTCGAAATACGTTAGAACGACAATTTCAACCCAGGGCTGGAGGCCCATTTGATGATATTCTCAAGTCTTGCTCAACCAAGTAACCTCGGTCATACCTTGTTTATATTTAAATATAGTAAAGCAAATATAGTGAAGCTTCATGATTCTATTTATATGTAAGGTGCAATGTAGTTTACATAAGGTTCACCTTCCAGATGGGTTCCTGATATACCAACTTACACTCAGATATATATATATATATATATATATATATATATATATATATATATATATATATATATATATATATATATATATATATATTTATTTTTTTTTTGCCGCTGTCTCCCGCGTTTGCGAGGTAGCGCAAGGAAACAGACGAAAGAAATGGCCCAACCCACCCCCATACACAGTTATATACATACGTCCACACACGCAAATATACATACCTACACAGCTTTCCATGGTTTACCCCAGACGCTTCACATGCCTTGATTCAATCCACTGACAGCACGTCAACCCCGGTATACCACATCGCTCCAATTCACTCTATTCCTTGCCCTCCTTTCACCCTCCTGCATGTTCAGGCCCCGATCACACAAAATCTTTTTCACTCCATATTTCCACCTCCAATTTGGTCTCCCTCTTCTCGTTCCCTCCACCTCCGACACATATATCCTCTTGGTCAATCTTTCCTCACTCATTCTCTCCATGTGCCCAAACCATTTCAAAACACCCTCTTCTGCTCTCTCAACCACGCTCTTTTTATTTCCACACATCTCTCTTACCCTTACGTTACTTACTCGATCAAACCACCTCACACCACACATTGTCCTCAAACATCTCATTTCCAGCACATCCATCCTCCTGCGCACAACTCTATCCATAGCCCACGCCTCGCAACCATACAACATTGTTGGAACCACTATTCCTTCAAACATACCCATTTTTGCTTTCCGAGATAATGTTCTCGACTTCCACACATTCTTCAAGGCTCCCAGAATTTTCGCCCCCTCCCCCACCCTATGATCCACTTCCACCTCCATGGTTCCATCCGCTGCCAGATCCACTCCCAGATACCTAAAACACTTCACTTCCTCCAGTTTTTCTCCATTCAAACTCACCTCCCAATTGACTTGACCCTCAACCCTACCGTGCCTAATAACCTTGCTCTTATTCACATTTATATATATATATATATATATATATATATATATATATATATATATATATATATATATATATATATATATATATATAACGAGGTTGCGTTAAGCACAGAGGACTGGACCTTTGAGGGAATATCCTCACCTGGTCGCCTTCTCTGTCCCTCCTTTTGGAAAATTAAAGAAACCGAGGGGGAGGATTTCTAGCCCTCCGCTCCTTTCCCTTTTGGTCGCCTTCTACGACACGCAGGGAATACGTGGGAAGTATTTTTTCTCCCCTATCCCCAGGGATAATATATATATATATATATATATATATATATATATATATATATATATATATATATATATATATATATATATATATATATATATATATATATATATATATATATATATATATATATATATATATATATATATATATATATCTGAATGTACGTTGGTATATCAGGAATCCATCTGAAAGGCAAGAAATGTCCAAAGTAACTTATTTATAGGGATATAGTGAAGATGGCCTTGACCAAGATAAAGGCCACTGAGAATGAAAACGAGATGACTGTGAGGATGTAGTGAAGATACATTTTTAGTAAGGTAGAGTTCAGTGCTGTGAAAGTGGCTTGACTATAAGGATGTAGTGAAGATGGCCTTTGACCCAAAAATACGCCAGTGACATTGAAAGTATGATGATTATGAGGATGTAGTGAAGATGGCTTTTATCAAGATAGAGGCCAATGATATTGAAAATTAGATAAGTATAAGGATGTAGTGAAGATAGTCTTTGACCAAGATAAACGACATTGATGATGAAAACAAGATGACTATGAAGATGTTGTGAAAATAACCTTAAACCACAGAAAAACCATTGATATTCAAAATGATTGTGAGGATGTAGTGAAGATGGCGTTTGACTGACAAACGCCAGTGGTTAAAAATAACATCTTGATAAGCCAAAAAGAACTACAATCAAATCAAATAAATAATTCAAAAACTAGGGATAAGAGTGAGTGCTCAAATTACAGAGGTATAAGTTTGTTGAGTATTCCTGGTAAATTATATGGGAGGGTATTGATTGAGAGGGTGAAGGCATGTACAGAGCATCAGATTGGGGAAGAGCAGTGTGGTTTCAGAAGTGGTAGAGGATGTGTGGATCAGGTGTTTGCTTTGAAGAATGTATGTGAGAAATACTTAGAAAAGCAAATGGATTTGTATGTAGCATTTATGGATCTGGAGAAGGCATATGATAGAGTTGATAGAGATGCTCTGTGGAAGGTATTAAGAATATATGGTGTGGGAGGCAAGTTGTTAGAAGCAGTGAAAAGTTTTTATCGAGGATGTAAGGCATGTGTACGTGTAGGAAGAGAGGAAAGTGATTGGTTCTCAGTGAATGTAGGTTTGCGGCAGGGGTGTGTGATGTCTCCATGGTTGTTTAATTTGTTTATGGATGGGGTTGTTAGGGAGGTAAATGCAAGAGTTTTGGAAAGAGGGGCAAGTATGAAGTCTGTTGGGGATGAGAGAGCTTGGGAAGTGAGTCAGTTGTTGTTCGCTGATGATACAGCGCTGGTGGCTGATTCATGTGAGAATCTGCAGAAGCTGGTGACTGAGTTTGGTAAAGTGTGTGGAAGAAGAAAGTTAAGAGTAAATGTGAATAAGAGCAAGGTTATTAGGTACAGTAGGGTTGAGGGTCAAGTCAATTGGGAGGTGAGTTTGAATGGAGAAAAACTGGAGGAAGTGAAGTGTTTTAGATATCTGGGAGTGGATCTGGCAGCGGATGGAACCATGGAAGCGGAAGTGGATCATAGGGTGGGGGAGGGGGCGAAAATTCTGGGAGTCTTGAAGAATGTGTGGAAGTCGAGAACATTATCTCGGAAAGCAAAAATGGGTATGTTTGAAGGAATAGTGGTTCCAACAATGTTGTATGGTTGCGAGGCGTGGGCTATGGATAGAGTTGTGCGCAGGTGGATGGATGTGCTGGAAATGAGATGTTTGAGGACAATGTGTGGTGTGAGGTGGTTTGATCGAGTGAGTAACGTAAGGGTAAGAGAGATGTGTGGAAATAAAAAGAGCGTGGCTGAGAGAGCAGAAGAGGGTGTTTTGAAGTGGTTTGGGCACATGGAGAGAATGAGTGAGGAAAGATTGACCAAGAGGATATATGTGTCGGAGGTGGAGGGAACGAGGAGAAGAGGGAGACCAAATTGGAGGTGGAAAGATGGAGTGAAAAAGATTTTGTGTGATCGGGGCCTGAACATGCAGGAGGGTGAAAGGAGGGCAAGGAATAGAGTGAATTGGAGCGATGTGGTATACCGGGGTTGACGTGCTGTCAGTGGATTGAATCAGGGCATGTGAAGCGTCTGGGGTAAACCATGGAAAGCTGTGTAGGTATGTATATTTGCGTGTGTGGACGTATGTATATACATGTGTATGGGGGGGGGCTGGGCCATTTCTTTCGTCTGTTTCCTTGCGCTACCTCGCAAACGCGGGAGACAGCGACAAAGTATAATAAAAAAAAAATATATACATATATATATATATATATATATATATATATATATATATACATATATATATATATATATATATATATATATGGGAGTGTGTGTTTGTGGTAGTAGTGCGTGGGCGTGTTAAGCGTGGAAAGGAAGGCCTGTTAAAGTACTTTTTTGTAGACGAGGTTTGAAAACGGGGTTTAACGGGCCTGGGTCCCTATATATATGGTGAAATACGTGCTTGCCATTGATTGAAAATGATCTGCCAATGAGAGGGCTGCATTTGATGTAGTTTGATAAGTTGTAAGGGTGAAATTCCTATGTATTGTTTGGAATAAGCATCAGTAATTTGGTAATGTAGTCTTCGGTGGCGCGAGCGCGTTTTATGCACTAGCAGACACAAACTCCCTCCCTATTGGCTGAAGAAAGGTGTAAGCTCCGCCCACCTTGCCTCACTTGATCCAGCTGAAGGATGAAAGGTAATTTTTCACAATTATCTCTATGTATATAGGGAAAAAAGTAAAATATAATGGTGTCATAAGATAGAGCTTGTTGTGTTGTCTGTGTTCTATAAGATACATACAAAGAAAAATGCACATTTCACAAAAGCACACGATGATAGGCACAGTAGGTACAACTGCTACTTTTACGTCCATCTGACCCAGTATATCTAAGAATGTTCCTACGTATACATCATCATATACACACATCGTTCTAGCCATTCGAGAAGGTTCTTGCTGCTCCTGTCTCGGCCAAGCGGTTGATGGAGGATTAACCGCCAGATCCCACGAAAAGAGAAGAAAAAGAGAGAAGAAAGAAGACAGAAGAGAGAAGAAAGAAGACAGAAGAGAGAAGACCGAAGGAAGAAGTGGATTGTAACGTTGCCTCCCGCGTTGGTCCTTCCCGCGGGAGGCCGTTACGGTGACGACGCCGGCAGGCTGTTCCCTCACCACCCTCGCTGCTCCCCACACCCCAGCGTTGCCTCCAGTCCATCTTCACATCCCTTTTTTATTTTCTATCTTTTTATCATCCATCATCCATCTCTCGACCGTTTGGCTTAAGCAATCTCTACCCCAGCTTCCCCAACCCATTCGGAAAACTCATTTTCCTGAGGAGTGGCGGCTGGAGTGGACCTGTTCTCACCTGACGGGGTGGAGACCCTCACACTATCTCTTACCTCTCCCCTACCTTGGACCGTCGAGCGTCCCTCACTCACGTTTTCTCGCACTAGGTCACTGATGCCACCAACATGCCGCCCGACATACGTCTAAAATCCCTCAAAACTGATTGTCCCCCTCCTTCCCCGTTCGAACTCCTGTCCATCGTCTTTAAGACCACTGAGATCCGTCCTACTAGGGTCTCTCAATTCCCTTCGAACAAAAACCAGTTTAAGATTTGCATGGCCAAAGATAGTGATTTAGATAGAATCCTAAGCCTCTCCTTGATGATCTAGCTAAAAACACTACCAAATCGTTCAGGACCGCCCCCTTCAAGCTGGATGCACTATCATTGCCTACAATGTTGATGAATCTATCTTGTCCCTCAGCCCTTCGGTGATTGTTGAAGCCATCAATGGCGAAAACAATGACGTTAATGTCATCAACGTCTATAAACCGAATAACTCCAGATCAATAGAGATACAATGTTCAAATACGACCGAGGCCGATCGCCTGCTCTCGCGAGGAGTCCTGTTCCCCATGATCCCTGGGCGAGACTAAGAACTGTAAAGAACCCCACCAAACCTGTAGTCAAGGCGCGGAAACTGGTCATGGTTTTCGTGAGTGCAAGACTCAGGCAGTGAAGTGTGTCAACTGTAAAGGTGAACAAGTTGCTGTATCTGTGCTGTGCCCACGTAAGAAGGAACAACTCCGCGCAGTGCGTCAGGCACAAAAATCCAACTCGCCTCCTTCCACAAACCCTCACCTCTACGCAACAGTTGCTGCTGCTGCTCCTCCCCCTGCCACCCAAGCTTCTCCAATCTCAACTACCAATTCTTCAAACCTCCTCACCCTATAAGGTAGGATACATGCGTGCTACCTAAAAGCGTTGTTCCTGAGCAGGGAAGATAAGTCGGAGCTCAATAGAATTTTCGATATGCTGCTTGCTCACAACAACCTACCAAATGTACGAACTCCACCTGAACTCCTCAGCTCCCCCTTCCCGACCCATGTGTCGTCCGCCACCCTGTCCCCTAACGAAAACATATCCCAGTAGGCCACCAGTAACACTTCCAACTCTCCCCCAACTACTCAACCTGTCACCCTCCCAACTTCCATACCCCCTCCGCACCCCCTAACACAACTCCATCCACAACCCCCCAACTCAACACCAACAATCCTACTGTCTCTCCAAATACCGATTTCTCTAACACCCCCACCACCCCAGCTTCCACCACAACGACAGGTCCTCCCGAACCTCAACTCACAGCTTCAAAGACACTCTCTCCAACTGCACTTACACCAAAAACTACGAAAATCACCCAATAACACGAATAGACACCGAAATAGAACATATACAAGAAACAATCATACAGGCAGTTGAAATTTCTATCCCCCAAATCTTTATTTACTTCAAGATACTCCTTCCCTTCTCCCAAAACAACAAGACTCCTCTCGAGCTACCGTCGACGCTTTGAGTAAAATAGACATCGTTTGGGCCTAGTATAGTGGGACCTCACATCCCTACGAAACCACACACTCAACAGCATTCTACAAGACCACAATAGACAATGGATATCTCTTATCACCACAGCAGAACAACACCGAATCAAATCTCCTCAACAGTTTTGGAACAGAATCCGATAATTCAAAGGAATATCGAAAACAGACTTTAATGGGCTGAATGACGACAACACTCTACACCATAACCCACAAGACATTGCCAACATTTGTCAAAAACACTGGGAAGGTATCTTTCACCCTCGCCCCCCCCCCCCCCCTCACCCTCTGGCGTACGAGAACACTCAAATTGTCACACAACACATACAAAACAGACCCAGTCACTTCTACCCAGAACAGATCATACACCTCCAGTCGCTTTCACACGACCACCTTCTCACAACTTCCATAAGATCGAACGAGGTCAAATTCCTCCTCCTCAAATCACCCAAAGTAGCCCCAGGTAATTCAGGCATTGGTTACCAGCTACTTACCCATCTCCCTGACAACATTATTAGAGCCATAACCTTCCTCTTCAACACAGCACTAGCCTCTGGCTATTTTCCCGCGGCCTTCAAAACTGCCACAATCACAATGATATCTAAACCCAACAAATCCAACAGAGACCCAGTGAACTACAGACCCATCAGCCTACTTGAGTCCATTGGGAAGACATTTGAAAGAATCATAAACAACAGACTTAAACAACACCTTACAAACAACAACCTACTCTCACACAAACAGTTTGGCTTTCACCAACATCTCTCCACACAAGATGAACTCAACATCATTACGAACTACATAAGAAACAACACGCGGATACACAAAAAGACCGCACTCATCACAAAAGATGTTGAAAAAGCCTTTGACACCTTTTGGCACGATGGATTGAGGTATATAAACTAAGCACCCAGTTCCAACTCACACGACCCACCATTAAGCTTCTCTCTAACTATCTTAGCAACAGAAAAACCCGAATCAAATACAGAAACACTTACTCAAACTACTTCTTCCTTAATGCCCCCAAGGCTCCCTGCTGGCCCCCACTCTCTACACCCTCTACTCAAATGATCTTCGCAATCCTACACACCTGGACTCCTTCACCCTCCAATATGAAGATGACTTAACACAGCTAATCAGAGCCAGAACCCTCACACATTCAATCAATAGAACCCAACAGGATATTGACCACGTTTCGCTCTGGGAGTTAAAATGGAAGATTAAGACAAATCCTGCAAAATCCAACATATCCTACTCTAATGTACGTCAGAGATACAACATAACTAATGTCTACCTACACTCCTGTATGCACCGACATTTACCCATTCCCATCTCAAACACCAACACTGTCCTGGGCTTAAACGTTGATGTATACCTGAGAATGAACCGACATATACAGTCTAGAGCGGCTATTGCGAGAGCGGAGCTCGCAAAATTGTATAGATTCAGAGAGGCGCAATTTAAAACCAAATTGCACCTCTACAAGGCATTAATACGACCACTTATCACTCACGCCCATTCACCTCTCAAACTCGGAGTCCAATTCAACATCCGTGCACTCCAAATCATTCAGAACAAAGCTCTACGTTGGATTTTTAACATCAAATGGCACGAGTTCATCAGGAACAGAGAACTTCACGAGAGAGCACGAATGCCTCCGCTAAACATCTATTGGAAGAAATTGCTTGAAAGACAAGTAGAGCGATTTCAAATATATCATACTCACTGGATTGATTACTTCAACAATATCCTGGTAATAGACCACCCAGGTAACATGTTTAATATACAACCTGGACAACATCCAGTGCCAATATTTCAAAAACTAAAAACCTCTATAGATCTTTCTGCTAAGTCCGTGCGGGAAACGCCTTGGTAAAATCAGTGTCCATCTGCCAGAGATACAATCCATCTCCTATATCCTCTAAAAATATAGGTAAACAAATAAAAAAGCAATAAATGAAATAAAACCTTGCCTTCCACTCATCATCTCCGCCCCTCTTATCCTATTATTCCTATGTAAGCTGTGTTAAGCCCTGGCTCTTTTCCTCCCTCTAAAATTCACTTCCTCTAACAATTCTTGCTCTTTCCCCCCACTCTTTTCCCGCCCCTCCTTGGAAGGGACTTTTCTATCAACATCATCGTATACATCATCTTTTCTAGCCATTCGAGAAGGTTCTTGTTGCTCCTGTCTTGGCCACGTCTTAACCACGTGGTTGATGGAGGATTAACCGCCAGATCCAACGAAGAGAGAAGCAGAAGAGAGAAGAAAGAAGACAGAAGACAGAAGAGAGAAGACCGAAGAGAGGAGACCGAAGAAGGAAGTGGATTGTAACGTTGCCTACCGCTTTGGTACTTCCCGCGGGAGACCGTTACGGTGACGACGCCGGCAGGCTGTTCCCTCACCACCCTCGCTGCTCCCCACACTCCAGCGTTGCCTCCAGTCCATCTTCACATCCCTTTTTTATTTTTCATTTTTCTATCATCCATCATCCATCTCTCGACCGTTTAGCTTGAGCAATCTCCACCCCAGCTTCCCCACCCCATTCTGGAAAACTCATTTTCCTGAGGAGTGGAGGCTGGAGTGGACCTGTTTTCACCTGACTGGGTGGAGACCCTCACACTATCTCTTACCTCTCCCCTAACTTGGACCGTCGAGCGTCCCTCACTCACGTTTCCTCGCACTAGGACACTGATGCCACCAACATGCCGCCCGACATACGTATAAAATCCCTAAAAACTGATTGTCCCCCTCCTTCCACGTTCGAACTCCTGTCCATCGTCTTTAAGACCACAGAGATCCGTCCTACTAAGGTCATTCAATTCCCCTCGAACAAATACCAGTTTAAGATTTGCTTGGACAAAGATAGTGATTTAGATAGAATCCAATCTAAGCCTCTCCTTGATGAACTAGCTAAAAAAACTACCAAATCATTCAGGACCGCCCCCTTCAAGCTAGATGTACTATTATTGCCTACAATGTTGACGAATCTATCTTGTCTCCTAGCCCTTCGGAGATTGTTGAAGTCATCAATGGCGAAAACAATGACGTTAATGTCATCAACGTCTATAAACCGGATAACTCCAGGTCAATAAAGATATAATGTTCAAACCCGACCGAGGCTGATCGCCTGCTCTCCCGGGGAGTCCTGTTCCCCATGATCTCTGTGCCTGCAAAATCCCGGAAGAAAGATGAATATCTCGACGCACAACAATGTTTCAAATGTCTGAAATACCGACATGAGACTTAAGAACTGTAAAGAACCCCACCAAACCTGTAGTCAATGCGCGGAAACTGATCATGGTTTTCGTGAGTGCAAGACTCAGGCAGCGAAGTGTGTCAACTGTAAAGGTTAACACGTCGCTGTATCTGGGCTTTGCCCACGTAAGAAGGAGCAACTCCGCGCAGTGAGTCAGGCACAAAAAACCAACTCACCTCCTTCCACAAACCCTCACCTCTACGCAACAGTTGCTGCTGCTTCTCCTCCCCCTGCCACCCAAGCTTCTCCTATCCCAACTACTAATTCTTCAGACCTCCTCACCCTACAAGGTAGGATACATGCGTGCTACCTAAAAGCGTTGTTCCTGAGCGGGGAAGATAAGTCGGAGCTCAATAGAATTTTCGATATGCTTCTTGCTCACAACAACCTACCAAATGTACGAACTCCACCTGAACTCCTCAGCTCCCCTGCCAACCCCTCACCGACCCCTGTCTCTTCCGCCACCCTGTCCCCTAACGAAAACGTATCCTAGGAGACCCCCAGTAACACTTCCAACTCTCCCCCAACTACTCAACCTGTCACCCTCCCAACTTCCAATACCCCCTCCGCACCCCCTAACACAACTCCATCCACAGCCCCCCAACCCAACGCCAACAATCCAACTGTCTCTCCAAATACCGATTCCTCTCCCACCCCCACCGTCCCCACTTCCACCACCACGACAGCTCCCCCTGAACCTCTACTCACCAATCCCCCCCCTCTCCACCCACCCCCTCCTTTCCTGCGCCTAACCCTCCCAGAGGAGCCCCAGAACCTGATCTTGCCGCACCTGACAACCCTTCTCCGGTCAAACTCGGCATTCAAATCGTCGACGTTGACCCTCTCTCCTTACCTCTCCCCTCCCCTCTCCCCTCTTCTCTCCCCTCTCCTCTCCCCTCACCAGATATGTCCCGATCCAAGACTAGAAACACGGTACAAGTGAAATACTCAAACGGTAGGTCAACGACCTACATCGACCCTAGATGCAGTAGACCGATAAACTTCCAAAAATCGTAAATGCTTAAGATCTTGCAGTATAACGTGCGAAGCTATCATAGTAGCCGTAATCTGATTGCCACACTTCTCGAAGAGACAAAACCCGATGTTGTGATACTTAACAGCACATGTATCACCAACGGATACAAAATTAGACATTGCGGGTATACATCACGACAGTCTCCAGACAGTAGACACAAGGGAGTCGCCATCCTTACAAACAACACCACCGAACACGAATACCTCGCCACTTCATGGCAATACGAACACTTTCTAGCAGTTAAGATAAACACAATACATAGCTTCATTATCTTCTGCACTACATACTCTCGACCCAACACTACCATTCCACTCCATGATCTCTACACAGTATTCAATCACACACACATCTCAGTCTACCTTCCAGCTGATCTCAACGCCCAACACAGAACCTTCCACCACAACAGAAACAATTCTCATGGTGATGACTTATTCGCTTTATACTCTTACAAACGTCTTAACTTCCCAGGACCTTACTTCCATACTGTCTTCACGGGCCTAGGAAGAAAAGGCAGACCTGATCTTGTCTTCTCCAACAGGGCCAGTGATCTTCATAATTTCTTGTCTCCATGACCACTGTGTGGTTCCGACCACATCCCCATCTTTTTTCACCTCTCGTCTAACCCTATCCTCGTCCCATCACCCTCACATTACCACTACAAAAGAGCAGACTGGGAGAGCTTCAAAGACACTCTCTCCAACTGCACTTACACCAAAAACTACGAAAACTACCCAATAACACTTATAGACACAGAAATAGAACATATATACGAAACAATCACACAGGCAGCTGACGCCTCTATCCCAACATCTTCATTTACCTCAAGATACTCATCCTCCCCTTCTCCCAAAACAACAAGACTTCTCTCGTGCTACCGTCGACGCTTTGAGCAAAACAGACGTCGTTTGGGCCTAGTACAGTGGGACCTCACATCGCTACGAAACCACACACTCAACAGCCTTGTAGAAGACCACAGTAGACACTGGAAATCTCTTATCACCACAACAGAACAACACCGAATCAAATCTCCTCAAGAGTTTTGAAACAGAATCCGAAAACTCAAAGGAATATCGAAAACAGACTTTAATGGGCTAAATGACGACAGCACTCTACACCATAGCCCACGAGACATCGCAAATATTTTTCAAAAATACTGGGAAGGTATCTTTCACCCTCACCCCCTCACCCTCTGGCGTACGAAAACACTCAAATTGTCACACAACACATACAAAACAGACCCAGTCACTTCTACCCAGAACAGATCATACACCTCCAATCACTTTCACACGACCACCTTCTCACAACTCCAATATGATCGAGCGAGGTCAAATTCCTCCTCCTCAAATCACCCAAAGTAGCCCCAGGTAATTCAGGCATTGGTTACCAGCTACTTACACATCTCCCTTACAACACTATTAGAGCCATCACCTTCCTCTTCCACGCGGCACTAGCCTCTGGCTATTTTCCCGCGGCCTTCAAAACTGGAACAACCACAATGATACCTAAACCCCACAAATCCAACGGAGACCCCATGAACTACTGACCCATCAGCCTACTTGAGTCCATTGGGTAGACATTTGAAAGAATCATAAACAACAGACTTAGACAACACCTTACAAACAACAACCTACTCTCACACAAACAGTTTGGCTTTCACCAACATCTCTCCACACAAGATGAACTCAACATCATTACGAACTACATAAGAAACAACACGCGGATACACAAAATGACCGCACTCATCACAAAAGATGTTGAAAAAGTCTTTGACACCTTTTGGCACGATGGATTGAGGTATAAACTAAGCACCCAATTCCAACTCCCACGACCCACCATTAAGCTTCTCTCTAACCATCTTAGCAACAGAAAAACCCGAATCAAATACA